>NC_134410.1:44561279-44849637 GCF_038048845.1 Mixophyes fleayi | reverse complement strand
TAAGAACACACTCTGGGGCAGTGGTTCCCAAACTTTTGCAGTTCGCGGCACCCTTAGAGTCTCCAAATTTTTTCAAGGCACCCCTCCAAAATAATTATTGAGCAGTCCTGTTTTAGAAGTAGTTGGGTCAAAAATTGTAATAAGTATTTAGGTCAGGACAGAAATACTTATTTAGTTAAATGCAAAAATGCCCCCTCTGCATCCAGACACTCTGCCCTCAGGCACTCTGCCCCCTCTGCATCCAGACAGATTGCCCCCTCTGCATCTAGACACACTGCCCTCTCTCAAACTGCCCCCTCTGTCACGCTGTCCCCCTCCTCTGCTCTGTCACGCTGTCCCCCCTCCTCTGCCCTCTCTCACAATGTCCCCCTCCTCTGCCCTCTCACACGCTGTCCCCTCCTCTGCCCTCTCACACGCTGTCCCCTCCTCTGCCCTCTCACACGCTGTCCTCTCCTCTGCCCTCTCTCACGCTGTCTCCCTCCTCTGCCCTCTCTCATGCTGTCCCCCTCCTCTGCCCTCTCACACGTTGTCCCCTCCTCTGCCCTCTCACACTGTGTCCCCCTCCACTGTCCCTCTCACGCTGTGTCCACCTCCACTGTCCCTCTCATGCTGTCCTCCTCCTCTGCCCCTCTC
This sequence comes from Mixophyes fleayi, assembly GCF_038048845.1. Lineage (NCBI taxonomy): Eukaryota > Metazoa > Chordata > Amphibia > Anura > Limnodynastidae > Mixophyes > Mixophyes fleayi. The sequence goes on along the minus strand of NC_134410.1, from coordinate 44,849,004 downwards.
ACGCTGTGTCCCCCTCCACTGCCCTCTCTCATGCTGTGTCCCCCTCCACTGCCCTCTCTCACTCTGTGTCCCTCCACTGCCCCTCTCACGCTGTGTCCCCCTCCACTGCCCCTCTCATGCTGTGTCCCCCTCCACTGCCCCTCTCACGCTGTGTCCCCCTCCACTGTCCCTCTCACGCTGTGTCCCCCTCCACTGCCCTCTCTCACGCTGTGTCCCCCTCCACTGCCCTCTCTCACGCTGTGTCCCCCTTCACTGCCCCTCTCACGCTGTGTCCCCCTCCACTGCCCCTCTCACGCTGTGTCCCCCTCCACTGCCCCTCTCACGCTGTGTCCCCCTCTACTGCCCCTCTCACGCTGTGTCCCCCTCCTCTGCCCCTCTCACGCTGTGTCCCCCTCCACTGCCCCTCTCACGCTGTGTCCCCCTCCTCTGCCCCTCTCACGCTGTGTCCCCCTCTACTGCCCCTCTCACGCTGTGTCCCCCTCCTCTGCCCCTCTCACGCTGTGTCCCCCTCCACTGCCCCTCTCACGCTGTGTCCCCCTCTACTGCCCCTCTCATGCTGTGTCCCCCTCCTCTGCCCCGCTGTGCCCCTCCTCTGCCCCGCTGGGCCCCTCCTCTGCCCCGCTGGGCCCCTCCTCTGCCTCGCTGTGCCCCTCATCTGCTCTCTGTCCACCTCCTCTGCCCCGCTGTCACCATCCTCTGCTCTCTGTCCCCATCATCTGCTCTCTGTCACCATCCTCTGCCCCGCTGTCACCATCCTCTGCTCTCTGTCCCTCTCCTCTGCCCCGCTGTCCCCATCCTCTGCTCTCTGTCCCCCTCCTGTGCTCTCTGTCCCCCTCCTCTGCCCCGCTGTCACCATCCTCTGCTCTCTGTCCTCCTCCTCTGCCCTCTGTCCCCCTCCTCTGCCCCGTTGTCCCCATCCTCTGCTCTCTGTCCCCCTCCTCTGCTCTCTGTCCCCCTCTTCTGCCCCGCTGCCCCATCCTCTGCTCTCTGTCCCCCTCCACTGCTCTCTGTCCCCCTCCTCTGCCCCGCTGTCGCGATCCCTCTCACTCTGCCCCGCGCCAGGCGACAGGCGACAGCAGCCTCCTCTCTCCCGCAGCTTGTTACTGACGTCTATATTCAGTGACAGCTGCGGGAGAGAGGAGGCTGCTGGGTCCCGGCGCCCGACGGATTGGTAAGTTTCTGTGTTCTTTTTTTTTTTTATGGCTGGCCCGCGGCACCCCAGTGACTGCGCCGCGGCGCCCATGGGAGCCGCGGCGCACAGTTTGGGAACAGCCGCTCTAGGGGGTATATTTGCTAAACTGCGGGTTTGAAAAAGTGGAGATGTTGTCTATAGCAACCAATCAGATTCTAACTGTCATTTTGTAGAATGTACTAAATAAATGATAGCTAGAATCTGATTGGTTGCTATAGGCAATATATCCTATTTTTCAAACCCGCAGTTTAGTAAATATACCCCTAGGGGTAATTTCAAAATGTGCAAATTGGCTTTTGTGATGTCATGGCCCTACTTTTTTTATGGGGAAGAGCAAGGATTTCTGGCTAAGTTGGTGGCATACTTGGCGTTGTAAAAGTTTGCAATGTCTAATGAGAGAAGTAAGACGAATCAGATTCCTTGCAACATACAGATTTTGCGCATGAGTGCTCCTAATTTTGCACCAAATTGAAAAACAAATAACAATTTTGAGGAGCGGGATTATTCAAATTATATGACGAGGGTGGAGAAAGTGGTTTTAGAAAAGTGTTTCCTAATTTATGGGTAGAAACCCAGCCAAATCGAATCTTCACTTATTTGCACCTTTTTGAATTCTTTCACTCTACATGGAATTTAACCTGTCAAAGACTGACACGCTTTTTTTTTTGTCCGGATCCGAACTCTCTAGAGAATCCAGCCCCTCGCTGTAAGGCCTGGAGCTGGTTTGGCATTATGGAAAGGGGACCCCACACTGCAGATTTCCCTGCAATAGTGTCACCAGCCCAGGCTGACAAGGCCTAGTGCTGGCAATAATAAAATTTGGGGGACCACACACATTTTGTCCCCCCTAATTTTGCTAATACCAGCCTAGGAAGACAGCACTAGGGTTGGTTAACCTGTTTGGGGGTGGGGTCATGCAATTTTTTGGGGGGGAGCTTTTCATTTATTTTCATTTTTTTTGTTTACATTTATTTATTTATGTCGACATTTTGAATGTCGACATTGCAGCCCTGTACACATTTTATATATTGACATTTTGAATGTTTTGGACATTATGACTGTCGATATCATAACAGTGTAGACATTATGACTGCCAACATTATTGTTTAGAGATTTTTAATGTCGACCAGTGGTCAAAGTGGAAATTTAGAAGTGGCGGTATGGAACACAATACATACACTGTTGACTCCAGGTTTCCTTTTGCTTTTACAGCAATTAAAGCACAGCCTTCAGAACAGCTGAATCACTCCCATTATCTCACATGGGGATGAAGAAGAAAGTCTCCTCCCCACACCACAAGATCACATCAGCTAGGAAGGAATTTTGAAACAAATGCTGTGTTCGCACTCTCTGATCATAAAACATGTTTTAGAGCATGGTTGTCCAACCCGCGGGCAGCATGCGGCCCAGCATGCCTGTGAATGTGGCCCTGCAGGAGTTTTGGTTATGGCAAGGGTGCAGTGCTTGAAAAAAAAATCCTGCAAAAAAAAATAAAAAAATACTTACCTTGCGGTCACGTCAGCTGGCACTCCGGCTCCCTCCCTGGTCTCCTCCTCCGTGTGGCGCTCGCAGTGAATGTCGGGGGTGACATCATCACACCCGACATCCATTGCGTAGCGCAGCACAGAGGAGTCACCCGCGCAAACTATCAGCAGCAGTGAAAGATTATCCAGTATCTTATTGTTGTTACTCTAAATTTGGACTTTCTGCACCATGCAATTAGGAACTAGCTGTGTTCTCTGTATGTATCTAATATAAATATTAAGAGATAATTGTATTTTTAATATTTTAAACCATTTTAAATGTGCAGTGCTGAGTAGGGTGAAAATATCACCCACTGTTACCCTCTTTGGAGGCTGCTCCATTAGCCATTTTTCCCACCACCCTATCTTTAAATCTCTGTAGATTTCTATTAGTCCTCCTGATGCTACCTATATCGGTGACCATTTCAAACTGGCCAATAAAAAAAATGATTCATGGGTGCAGAAAGAGAGGAAAAAAAAGTTTTTGGCATTTAATTCCCCGAACCCCACTAAGGGGCAGATGCAGGTAAGTTAAATTGTAGCTGGTAATGGGACTACTGCTTTAATCATGATTCTGCAACAGGTTTCCTAACTCTTACTAACACCATTTCCAAGTAAGTTTAATATGTTAACTATGTTTTCTATGGTTTTTTTGATGATCAGCTATCGTCAGTGTTAGTGTATTTTATGTGCGGCCCAAACCAACTCGTCGTCTTCCAATGTGGCCCAGGGAAGCTAAAAGGTTGGACACCCCTGTTTTAGAGTATTTGTATCGGAATTTTAAAAGGAACTGAACACTTTACCTAAGTCATACCCAACAGCAGTCCTGTGTATGGCAAGACAGTTTAGGTTTCACTTGGTGGTTTAAGGCAAAGATAATGTGAGATGTGAGTGTGGCCAAGAATGATCGGGGTTGTGGAAAAGAGTCTACAGAACTGTTTGTTGAGAATATTAGCATATATGTATCATCATCATCAACATTTATTTATATAGCGCCAGCAAATTCCGTAGCGCTTTATATTAGACATCCAGGCAATATTTAATGAACTTGACTTAACCTTAGTGGTGTGTGAACTGTACTGTGTCATGGGGTTTTAATAATCATCATAATCATCATCACCATTTATTTATATAGCTACACATTATATGGTCGGAAATTGAAATCATGACCCCAGTGCTGTAAGGCAGAAGTGCTAAACACTACGTCACCGTGCTGTCCATAATAATGTTTAATTATTTTGAAATATGACATGTCTGCTAAGTTGATGCTTCGATACATTTATTGCAGTTCTATTCATTGTGCTGCATAAAGAGAATATGGAGAAAGTGGATCTAATTTAATTGTGCAAAGGCGTAATAGGTGGGGAAAGAAGTGACATGGTCAGCCCATACAAGTCACCCACTATTTCTACTGGGTAACAATAACTGTAACCTAAATCCACTAATGTGGATGCATCAAGAAATTAAGGGGCAGATTCAATTATAAAAAAAAATCGCTGCGTATTGTCCCTTAACAGCAACGAAACACTACATGGCGTTTTTAGTGAAATATCCGCTCACTTTTGTTCACACCCCATAGAGACGCTTGCAAAAGTGAGCGTTACTTTTACTGTATAAATGGTAATAATGCGCAGAGAGGAACATTGCAGCTAATTGAATCTGTATTCAACTATCTGCGATGTTCACATTTATTATGGTAATACGGTGCCGCAATATTGCGGCTTTCCCTTCCCAACCCTCAGGGGCGCACGCAGGATTTTTAAGGGGGTTTTCCCCCTCCCCACCCCCCAAAAAAAACATGCGAGAGAGCTGCTACGCATGCGCCCGCACATGCGCAGAAGCTCTGTTTCGGCTGCACTGTACTATACAGCAGCCGCGGCGCTGTCAAAGAAGCATCCGCGGTGGTGCTGTATTGTCTTTGACAGCGCCGCGGCTGCTATATAGTACAGTGCCGCTCTGTAGGGGCACTTCTTTAGCGGAGGGGAGGGGTTTCTGGAACCCCCCTTGCGTGCGCCCTTGACCCTATTGGTGGGGAGCGAAGGGAAACCCATGAAATTGCAGTAATGCAGAGTGCCTTCGCGCCCCTTTACGGAGGCAGTTCGCACACAATTGAATATGCCCCTAACAATTCTATGTCCTAAACTTCCAAAACTAAAAGACTAGACTGTCATGGGGAAAGTGGGATACATTGTAGCCCTGACACAACTAAATACTACATAAAGTAATTCAAATCTCCAATGGATTTTCTTCACCATGAGTAAATGTTCTTCAGAAAAAAAGTGGGATCTAAGTGAAAACGGGGTCACATTTTGGTAAATGATCTCGCAATTTGTGTTGGTCCCGGAACGCACAACGGAACACTGGCAGACTGAGACTACTGTGTATATACACTCATCATGCATTTTACAAGCTGTCAGGTGTCCTGTCCACATATATGAGCACGTATACCGTTATGTGGGACGACCTCCATAACCTACAACTTTAGTGCTATTGATAGGACAGTTCCATATGTTTGATAGCGCCAGTAACTGTGTCTGTGGTTACACTGGTGAGCAGTGCACATCCCGACAGCTCATGTTAGGGGGCATTGCTGTGCAAGCTATTCCTAGCACCGAGATCATGTCAGTGCTGGGCGGGGTCTCCGCAGCTTAGGGTAGAATCACGTCGCCTCTCTCACCGTCTACCCTGCGGCCGTGGCTGGGAGTAGCCAGACTGCATGCTGTGCGGATCGGAGCGGCCTTCATGCGCTGAGCTCTCCGGTCTTTGTTATGATGGCTAAGTGCACCTCGCCCCTGCTGCTCACCCTGGCACTCCTTGCTGTGGTCCTGAGAGGTAAGCACCAAACTGTGTGTCTGCATCTGTGCAAACAACACAATGGCCTGCAGACACACGTGTATTGATGTGTGCATATATTATTCAGCATATCGTGATATGAGCAGTGTGTATAGTACGACATGTATGTAGATTAATATAAATGGTTGGTAACTATGTGCAGATTTGTATAGCTTATATAGATGTATTACATGTATATGTGTTGGTCAAGTACAAAATATCATTAAGCAATTAATCTTTTTGATGTGCAGTTCCTAGATCATTTTGTGGTTTATCAGTTAATCCTAAGTAATTCTCAGGTTTTTTTTAATGCTGCCAGGAGGGCAGCAATGTATATGCAGCCTCCCCAGATGTTCCAGTTTCCATTCATTGACCAGAGTCCAGATGGCATTATAATAACTGCTGAATGTGCCACTCATAAATTACCCCACTGGCAGCTGTGTGAACCCAACTGTCCTTTTGACACTGTCGAATGAACCCAACTGAGTTCTGTTGCACAGCTGTTAGAATCCAGTTGTTTGTCAGTAGTCATAGTTTTGTGTGTTCATTAACAATTAGTAGTTTAGTACAACCTCTTGATGTCTTACAATGTCATTATTTTTATCATGGTGACCACGGCAGAGATGTAAGCTCTTTTGGACAGATTTGGCTGTCCCCCACATGTGTCAGTAAGCTAGTTTATCTGTCATTGTTTTATATACAGTACCGGGAGACATGTTGTTAAAGTGAATGTTGATATACAAATTGTTGTTGTTTTGAGTAATATGTAATATTTTCACTGCATTGACTTGCAGGATACACCTAGTGTAAAAGTATCTAGGTTGCATTATTTAACGTTCACAGGCAGGTGGAGAATACTGCACTGTTCATGTACAGTGAATACTATCCACCAATTGGAAATTCCTGCTTGTAAGTTACAACAGACTTGTTCATTGTGGGTGCCAAACAAAATGACAAAAAGGTTGTGTTTTTTTCAATAGGTTTTCAACGTGTGGGGAAATCTGTTGCATCAACAATTGTTTTGTTCTATGCAAACAAGATAGCTAATCCTTCAGTGACTGAATAGCATTTGGATTATCTAGAAACCGTTATCAGTTTATCTGCAGCTAAGGTTTCAGATCTGGGTTTGTGGAATTATGTTATGAAAATGAGATCTACATAATCTAAATATTGAATTTCTGTACAGTCATTGTTGTAGAACTTTTTCTTTTTTTGCAAACACTTTTATTAAAATATTATGACTATTATATGATATATGCAAATCAGAGTCTTTGGGAAAATCGCAGCCACGTAGAAGTAAAGATTCTCGTAAAGTAGGATGATTAAAACAACTGAAAATTATCAGGTCAAAAGCCTCTGTCAGGATTCCACTGTTTATTAATTTTCATGCTTCTGCTATATGTAAATTAACAGGTTTAACTAGCCGATCTGGCCATCATAGTCAGCCCATAATTAATAAGACTTATATAAACCACAAAAATGACTGGCACTGCTTTATTTAAGCAAATGCACCTACTTTTCTATCTTATAAGCTGCATGCACACTTCCCCTTCCTTAGAGCTGACCCTGGGAGGATCATTCTGTGGCTGTGTACAGAGGTAGTGAGAACAAATGGATGCTCCAATATAATAGTGTTGTGCATCCAGTTTGACCATTTATACACTGTGGCATTGGGTCTACCAATGCTTATAATTGTGCAGGAGGGACGTGACAATATTTAAAAGACAGCCACTCAACTGGTGCCTGGATGATGGTTTTGGAAAATACAGACTCAGGAATTATCCCAGTATATATCAATAACGCTTGGTTAGGTTCAGATGTGGCGACCGGGAAGGCCCCAGGACAGATGGATAACATCATTGTCCTGTTCACAAACCACTGGAGGACACTCCCTCTTTCAGAAAGGAACAGGTGCAACATGTAATAATAATAATAACTAGGTACTGTTAAGTGGCATTTAGCATTGACCTTGTTTTGTAAGGGAATGACTGCATTCCACTCATGCCAGGATAAGGCACATCACAACATTAAGGATAATCAGATCCCTTCACTGTTGGAAGCAGAACTCAGGGCTGTAGATTACTTTGTGGTCTCCACTTGTGCAGTCATCAATCTGTTGAGAACACAGTGAAGGATATTTCATTGCGCCAGATCCGCTTCCTCCACTGCTCAGTAATCCACTTGCCCCACAGAAGTTGCAAACATGTGGTGCCAACTGTAATGAACAGTCTATGCTTCAACCCGACTATGATATCTGCTTTGTGGAGTTCTGGGCTGACAGTTTTTTATTAAATTGTCAGCTTGCGCCGCAGGTTGATGTTTGCGGTCAGTTGATCTGGAGTCGCTTGCCTGTTTTTGCCTTGCATTCAAATTAATGTACAGATATCACTATCGTGGAATATGAAATTTCACTCACAAATGTTCTTTGATTATGTTTTTCCCTCACAGTTCCATGCAAACATCATCTTAAGCAGCATTGGTCATGAAATATTAACAAATTAAACTGTCATGGTCATTGAAGCTTGTCAAATGCACCCAAAAAAATGTCACCCAGGTCTACTTTTGAATGCTAACCTTACTTATAGGAAATCAGGACAGTCCAGCATTTTTAAACATGAACCCGGAATATGTTAGGATATTATTTGCCTAATTAACATATGTTCCACACCTATGTTGTAGCCCTTGCTTTTAGTATACTTCGTGTCCCTCATATACCCAGGGTTTTGTTTTGTTTGTTTTGCATTATTTTCTTTTTTTCATTTTGTCCACTAGCTATAGCTTCCCAAGTTTGCGGGTCCACATGAAAATGGTGGAAACAGTTAAATGTCACTTAACCTAACCGTTTAGGGACACATCGTTCATTGATTTCAGGACTGGACAGAACCCAGAGCCTGGTAGTCAGTGCACCTACAGTAAGATATTACTGCTGGCTCCCTCAAGGTTTGGGAGCTGAATAGCTACAAACCTTGTCTGACAGCTTAATAATATCCTTCTGCCTTGTACATTTAAGTAGATGGCTTCTGAATTCTCCATTATTTTGTCAACCCTTGATTCCTTTAAGCATTTCCATTTCATGTAATGTTTTAAATTATGAGGCTGACCGGATATCGGTCTGTGGCACTGTTGTGTTTGAGCAATGTAATAATAACATTTAAAGTGTGCTGAGACGCGTGATTGGAAAGTGGAAAATGGCCATCTCAGTTGTGGTGGAAAAACAAAGTGGTTTTGTGCAGAGAGAAAAGGGTATGGGCCATTGTGCAAAGCAAGAAACCTAAACGCGCCCTGTCTACCCCTTTATATAATTTAATTTTGTGGTTTTCAACTCCGTCTTCATGAACTGTGACAATGGCACATTTGCTGGACCTACAACCAGGAGAGCAGGTGCCTCCAACCTGGAGAGCAGGTGCCTCCAACCTGGAGAGCAGGTGCCTCCAACCTGGAGAGCAGGTGCCTCCAACCTGGAGAGCAGGTGCCTCCAACCTGGAGAGCAGGTGCCTCCAACCTGGAGAGCAGGTGCCTCCAACCTGGAGAGCAGGTGCCTCCAACCTGGAGAGCAGGTGCCTCCAACCTGGAGAGCAGGTGTTTCAACTGAATTCTTGTACAAACCGTTTTTTGTTTTAATATGTTATGTGTAGGCCATTAATGGGCAACATGAGAACCTATGGCTGCATGCGAGCCTTTGCCTGCGGCCCCCACTTCCTTCCTGTTTTACTGTTAAATACGTTTATTATAGGTTGTAAGACTTGTTTAAAATGCCTGCTGATTTGTTATTACAGATGTATGTCTCTTTCTTTGATTAAATGTATTGTTTTACCTCAATATTGAGATTAAGGGTAATATGCAGCCATTTTCAAGGTTAGAAGTTTGCGCAGCAGTAAAAGTGGAAAACTGGGAACAGAGCGTATTTAGCTGGAAAAGGGAGTCATGTTGGAAACAACATATCTTAAAAAAAAATAATATCCTTTGTGTTACCCAATAACGTATTCAAAGTACAATTCAAACAGTGATGGTTGATAGTCAAAGTGCTACTTAGCAACACAACTACTGTCTGCGGACCTGCTAGCTAACGACCCTAAGCAAGATGCTGAAAATGTGGGGAATCAGTTGAACAAATGGCAGTAAATCCCGAAATAAGCAAAAGCCCACACTCAAAATCATATTTCAAATAATCGCTTGAACAAGTGAATCCACATGATATTATTATTTTTTCACCTGGGATTCTGTGAAGATGGGGTTACCATCCATCCTGTGCCCTTTGTTTCAGTGGCAAAACTAGGGTTTGGGTAAGATATCCCGTACAAAGCAGATATATGCATTTCACAGCATACTAACAAAGCTTATGTTGCAACTACTGCAGGCATACTGTATTACTGCTACTGCGGAGTATGTTAATTGGCAACTTCTAACTTTAATATGATATTATTCACTGTATATTTGGACATCTAATGGCACTCTGTATTGTGTAATGGACCTCTACTTTAAGCAGAAGTATCTCATACTTGCCAACTCTCCCGAAATGTCCGGGAGACTCCCGCATTTTGCGAGAGACTCCCGGGCGAGTGTGGCAATCTCCCTGATCGGCAAAATTCGGTTTAAACGCCGCGATTCACCCGGAATTGCGTCATCACGTCAAGGGGTGGGGCGGGGCCAAAATGACGCAATCTCGGCGCCCCGCCCCCTGTACGCCCACGTCCCAGCCGGCATCTCCCGGAAGCCAGCAAACAAATGTTGGCAAGTATGAAGTATCTTCAAGCTCCACTTAATGTAATCTTCAGTGACTGTGAGCATACTGAAGTAAACCTTGTTTACTTTATATTTCACCTGACCTCCATACACCTACATAAAGCTAAGTCTGAGGTATATTTCTAATACTTCTTGGCACTGTGGAAGCATTCAGAAAGAGTACAGGCTGGTAAGGTGTTTTTTTTTTGTTTGTATTCAGGGCTGTGGGAGTGGCTAGTGTGCAGCATTGCTTGGGGGGGCACTGGCTGTTATGTAATTTTTAGGGAGCACAGAGATTCCTCAGTTTACTGATCTTCAAATGCAATTTCACATCTCAGGGATATTATCATTTCTTGCTGCTTAGACCCCTTAATCCTTCACTTAGAGATTGGCTAATTGTGAGACCACTCTCAACATTTTAGTCGCCCTGTTTCGGGCAAGCTTTGGCTACAGGTCTAGTCTCTGCATTATATACTGAGTTTAGAGCCCCTAGTGCACCGACAAGAGACCGCCATGAAATAGGTTAGAAAGTAGTTATTGGCAAAAAACTGGATGAGGAAGAATGGAATTTTGAGGCCATGTACAAAACTTAAGTTTCACGATTCAGCAAATTGACATCACTCTTACCCCAAAGTTTTTCATATTTCCTCTCCCTTCTCTTGTGGCTACTTACAGACACCAAATCAACCTAATACAACATACCATGGCTGCACCCACCTGCTAGTTAGTTGCAGATTGTAAATCCCTGATGGCCATGGTTTTCTCAGCAATAATAAACAGAATAAGGTATAAGAATCAAATAAAATACATGATGTGTGTTACTAACCATGGCCCTGAGTCATTAAGGAAAGCAAAAGAAAAGGAGTAACTTTGCACCTTGGCAAAACCATGTTGCATTAGAGGGGGAGGTAAATTTAAAATGTGGGGACAGATTTATAGTTGGGGTAGGGTATGTCCTAGATCAATTTTAAATTTCAGTGTTATAAATAAAGCTATCAAGTATTTGAGTGGCACATGAAAAATCAACCAGTATTTTCCTTACATGCAAAATAATAAATTAATTTGCACCCCTTGCATTGTAACATGGTTGGTCCAGGATCACATTTACTTTTTTTTGTTGCCTTGCTGTCCTTAATGACTCAGGCCCCATATGGCAAAATCTTCACATCAAGGTACAACTATTGATTATGCCCTAATGGATCCATTCCTCATGCCATCTTGTGATTGGAGTCTGGCGGGTCACCTGCCCACTTTTTGGTGCCCGGTCACACACTGAAACGCTAATAATTTTTTAATATCCAATACAATACCCTTGTGAGTTTACCTTTTTACACAAGCCCATCCTTGGCGAGTATTGGCATAGGCCTTTCTGGTGGTGCCACATGTCTTGATGTATTTTAAGATAAGACAGAAAAGTTTATTATAATGAGAGGGGTTGATCTAAAGTAGTAGCAGGTAGGACTGATGTGATATTTACACTTTAGCACATTGGGCCTCTTCATTTTTATATGCATCTCTTCACACACATTGATGCTAGTTTGAGGAGTTGTTTATAGAGGGTGGAGAGTTGGTGTGCGCCTTCGCTGTGGTTTTGTGCTAGAAATCTGGTACGTGTCCTAAAGGTAATGATCACATGGGTGCATTAAGTCATACGAGCATTTGTGCTGCTGAGTTTGTGAGGTTGTAATGAGCCATCCGGAGTATGTGATTGGTTTGGTACTTACAGGTGGGTGAATACATGTATCTAAATATAGAAGGTTTCACATTCAGTTGCCCATTTCAGAATAAATAAAACCAGACATTGTTTATTAATGTTGCATTCTCATTTACCCTGTAGTTCAGGCTGCTACTGAAAAGAGCGGAGCAGAAATTGGTGTACTGCGTAACTTGTGTGGAAGGAATATATGAAAATTCAGTCACATTTATTTGGCAGTATGGTTCACACCAGTTTTAATTTACCATGCCAGTTATAGAGCTTAACCAAAACCGTTATTTAAGCATACAAAATTAGAAAATTGTTAACACTTAGTACAGTGCAGTATACAAAGAGATTTTCCTGAGAAAGCAGTTCCTCTTATCGGTACAGAACACTTTCCTTCCTTCTTGGTAATTAGAAGTTTCCTCCCCTGCAAATACAGTCTAATTTTCCCGGGAATTAAAGCATAACTCCATCTTTAATATTGAGGTTTATTTTCATAGTTTTCTACACATGAGATCACGTATCTAATTAAGCACAATCCCTTGGGCAATCCCTTAGGCAGCTACATAGTTTCTCATAGAAGCAAGTGCAGATGTTATCACACTTACACATTCCTTGATGTTTTTTATAATCGTTGTTCATTCATTGCAACTGTATCTTGCCTTCATAGACTACCAAGGTAGTAAAGAGGTAGGCTGTCTGGTTGTCCGGTGGGGGGACTGCAGGAGCAGTCCTTGAGCCACGTGGTGGCATGTAGCCACCGCACAGGGACCACTGCTGGCAGCTGCAGTATATTGGTGCCTCCTGGATTCAAGAATCTGCATGCATTGGGTTGAAATGGTCAAATGGACAGGATGCTGGATAACCTCCTGCCAGTATTGCCAGATACTGTATAAAAAGGGGCAACATAGCCATGCAAAAATGTATTTAAGATCCTGCATGTCGCCTATTGCCTGAGGTATCCTGTGACTTACAGATGAGTGCTAACACTCTCCGCTCCCCTGCTGTCCTGAACCTAACGTCCTGTGTACATGCTTTGCCTGCTACAGTCCTGATCCAGAGTAAGCGGTCTTTAGGAAAGAGCCATAGCCACAAGCAAAGAGGCGCTGCAGTAGCTAAAGTACATCAAAAAGTAAGCAGTTCCAGGTGCCAGTGAAGGAACCTGATGGTGGCAACGACTACTCTTCTACAAAAGAGAAATAAAAGACAAGGTGGCAAAGTAAGCCCACCCTGGTCACACTTTCTCTAGTCTTCTAGATGATGTTGAGCTACAACCCGTGTCTGTGATCAAACACACCAAACATAGATGGGTACAATTTAGAACAAGTCACAGGGATACAGCAAAGTTTGTCACAAAGTACGCACCTCTCATCCTCCCTCATTATTCGCTTAGAATTCTCTCCTGCATATAACAGTGTGCCTCCGCATCAGTGTTCCCTGAAAATGCACCTTCAGGCAAGATGAGTGCACAATGTACGTTTATCTTCTTCAGTGGGCACACAGGGAGGGGGGGGTTTCTGGTTCTCCAGAAACCCCTCCCCTCCGCGAAGATCGGGGGCTAAACAGTGTCTCTACATAGCGGCACTGTATTGTACAGCAGCCGCGGCGCTGTCAAAGAGCGTCCACGGCGGTGCTGTATTGTAGTACAATACAGCACCGCCTTGGACGATTCTTTGGCAGCGCTGCGGCTGCTGTACAATACAGTGCCGCAGCAGCTCTCTTTATTTTATTTTTTTCAGGGGGGAAACGCCCCCTTTTAAAATCCTGAGTGCGTCCCTGCTCTTTCTATACTCAAGCATCTACTGGTCTCCAAACCAACGTTGCTCTGTGATTGCAGCACCTTTAACCACTTGTTCCCATTGCAATCTGGCTGGACTCATTTGTACTATGTGGCACTGAACCTCATGCATCAAACTCCTATTTTCCTATTGTTTGCAAGCAGGGCCCTCTTATCTCTTTGTTTGTCTAATACCCACTTGTTTTACTACTGTTTGTTACTGGAGTGTGAGTGGATCACTTACAAATAACTTATAGTATAAATTTATTTAAAAGAAATAGCGCAGGGCGCTTATTTATATAATTGCCAATGCACTTATTTTTGATATTGTGTATATTTTGGTATAGGAGATCCTTATTTCTGAGACAAGGGAAAGAAATTTGTTTCTTGTTTAACCTTGCTAGAGGATATACATTATTTCTGGAGGTATATATCTGATACAATAAGCCTTTGTGAATGGAAGTCTTTTGTGTATTGTGATGTGTGGAAATGGCTTGTTTGGAGTTTGCACCTTTCTTTGGGGAATGTGTATTCTGCAACTGTCAGAAGAAATGATTCATGTTAATTAGACCCTTTGACTTGCTGGTAGATTTCCTGCCTCTGAAATAAGATTTAGGAAATCACAGCAAGGTTTTTAGGATATCACAGACAAGTGTAAATATTGTTAGCTTTGCATTGCAGGTAAAACCATGTTTTGGTAAACAGGTTACATCCGGATTCTAAAAATAGCTCAGACCTCGATGGTGCTGGCTTACCCAGTGAGGCTTTGTTCAAATGTGTATAAAAACAGCACTGTTTTGTATTAAAAGTTGTTCTTCTGATTTCATCTGACCTTAGCACTGGTACCTCCAATCAGTGTGACTGCAAATAAACATCATTTGCTTCAAAGATCTGCTTGAAAATATCCTCCATGCTAAATATCCTGTGACCTACAGATTAGACCTCAAATCTAATCCGTTCCTGGCTGTTTCTGAGGTTTGGACCCATTTCTCCAGTACCACTGCTCTGCCGCTACCCAGCAGCTTTGGCCAGTGCAATAGGCCAAGGTGGATCCATCCACAGCACCCTGATCCATAGTAAGTGGCCAGGGGTACCAGCCCAAGTGTACCAGCATGGGAGTAAACTAGCAGTGACAGTTACCCAGAAGGACCGTGGTTCTGGGCGCCAAAAAGGAGCCCAGTGGTGGCAGCAGGCTCCTCTTACTGCGGTAGGAGGGGCGTATTCAGAATAACGAAAGGGGACGGTGGCAAAGTAAGCCCAGCCGGTTCTCAGCAACAACAGACAGTGGCATAGTCGGTCCATCCTGTCACAGTTACCAATTGTAAAGCACTGTGAAATATGTTGGTGCTATATAAATAAATGTTGATATTAATAAGTATTGTTATTATGATTAAGGATCTTGTGAGTAGTGTTTATGGATTGGATCAGTTATGAGTTGAACCTGGTGATACGGACTCATTTAAACTGTTACGCACATTTAATATTCCAGCAACAGTATCCATCTGTGCTGTGTTCACCAGAGTCTGAAATTTGGATTCTTGTTCCATGTTGAAAATGTACTTTGACATTTATGGTCTCAATGGTGTGTCATTTGTTGGGGAACAAACTCATTGTGGATAGACTGTCCATTTTCAAATGGCAGTGAACCCTATATCAGACTTCTTTAAGCTTCTAATGAATGAAGCGTAAAGGGCTCATCCACATTGATTCATGAGTATACCCTCCCATGTACCTCCTTGGTGAGGCTGCCGCCCCCTTTTACATTTAGCGAATAGCAGCTGCACATGGATTGTTGGGAGAGAAAAGATTTGTCTGCTTTGGTAATGAAAACTGTTTAGGGCAGTGGCGGGGGGGGGGGGGGGGGGCAGCAGAGTGTGAGTTGCTGAAGGGGGGGGCAGCAGAGTGTGAGATGCTGAAGGGGGGGGCAGCAGAGTGTGAGATGCTGAAGGGGGGGGCAGCAGAGTGTGAGATGCTGAAGGGGGGGGCAGCAGAGTGTGAGATGCTGAAGGGGGGGGCAGCAGAGTGTGAGATGCTGAAGGGGGGGCAGCAGAGTGTGAGATGCTGAAGGGGGGGCAGCAGAGTGTGAGATGCTGAAGGGGGGGCAGCAGAGTGTGAGATGCTGAAGGGGGGGCAGCAGAGTGTGAGATGCTGAAGGGGGGGCAGCAGAGTGTGAGATGCTGAAGGGGGGGCAGCAGAGTGTGAGATGCTGAAGGGGGGGGCAGCAGAGTGTGAGATGCTGAAGGGGGGGCAGCAGAGTGTGAGATGCTGAAGGGGGGGCAGCAGAGTGTGAGATGCTGAAGGGGGGGCAGCAGAGTGTGAGATGCTGAAGGGGGGGTGGGGCAGAGTGTGAGATGCTGAAGGGGGGGTGGGGCAGAGTGTGAGATGCTGAAGGGGGGGGGCAGAGTGTGAGATGCTGAAGGGGGGGGGCAGAGTGTGAGATGCTGAAGGGGGGGGCAGAGTGTGAGATGGCGAAGGGGGACATGATATTTGATGAGGGGAATACAGAGTGATATGGTGAAAGGGCGCAGTGATATGATTATGGGGCTCAATGTGATTGTGAAGTGGCCTAAATACATATTGCGTTATTTTGACCGAACTACTTAAAAAATGGACTACCCTGTAATTATTTTGGCTTAGGGGTGCCTTGGAAAAATTATGGTGACCCTAAGGGTGCCTTAAACTGAGAAAGTTTGGGAACCACTGGCATAGCCAGTTTCTTCAATCTCTGCCATTTCTGGAAGACCATATCTCTTGTAAGCATTGTCATACATTTTTTGGTGGCCTCTCTAACAAATACTGGATGGATGCTCCGTTTTGGAGGACAATCTGTTCTAGACAAATTGACGATTATTTTCTCTCTCTCTTTATGATGAACTGGACAGTGCTTCAGGGAATATCACAGGTTTGAAATTGTATTATATCATTCCCTGATTGCTACTTTGAACTTTTCTCTAATTTACTTTTAATGTTTTTGATCATCATGATACTCCTGCTTGGAGACTCGCTAGCCCACGTGAGACATCTCTCAGACTAGTATATTTATTTGGAAATAAATTGAAACACTTTAATTGTTCACAAGTGGACTCCAAACAATGAATTATGTGATCTCTGAAGACAACTGATTGTACCAGTTTATTTAGGCGTATATTAGAAAAAAGGGCAGATACTTATTTAGTCCAATTATTGCCTGTTTTATTTATTTATTTTATTATTTGTTATTAAGTGGACCTTTTTTAATTGACATTAGAGTATTTTCTGTTCATCATTAAGAATTTCTGAATAAATCCATTTTGATTTCATCCTATCAAAAAGTAAAATGTGGAAAATGCCAAAGGGTGTGAATATTTTTTATAGCCACAGTATAATGTAAGTTTTTAATATATTGGCTAAAGCAGAATGTAATTGAATTCTTTGATCTATTTCATTAGACTAAAAACACATATATGTTGTTATATATACTGCCCTGTGTCCATGCTTTATTTGCAGTCTGCTCACTATCAGATTCAGAGTGTCCCATGCCCAGGACCCCGTAGGACAGGAGATACAACAGGTAAAGTCATGAAGCTGAGGAGCTGGATCTGTAACCGCTGGGATAAGTTTAAAGGGCAGTTGCGCTTTTGATAAATGCTTTACAAAATGTACTCACCCTCCTCAGGCGCTTTATGTAATTGGGGAGACGTCCACTGGGACCACCTTTCTCTGCGTCATTAATCACCCCTATTTAAATCAAGCCTTGGCCCATGGTCTGGCTTGCAAATTTTAGCCTGGGAGGGGCGAGACCAAACTCGGCAGTATTTTAGGAACATTTTTAAAGAAAATAAGATACAGGTAAACCAGTAACTCATCCCAAGGTAGCCCACTATGGAACTACCCTGGAGGGCAAATGCCAACTTAGTCAAGAAAGACCTGATCTGCTCAACAGGCCATAGTAGAACGTTATGTTAGGTCTATTCCTCTGCCTTGTTGTTAGGAGTATTGAACTGGCTGATGTAGTAACGTGAAGTTCTTGCTCCAGTAGTCACTACTCTGGGACGTTAACATGTTTTTATGTCGTCAGATGAGGCATTATAGCAAGGCCTGGGATGGGCAGCTATATATTGTTAATCTGGGGGACCCAAGCATATGTGCGTCCTTTGCCAGTCTGCCAGTCCTCTTCCCCCAAAAAAGGTGGATATTCACTGAAGTGTTAAAAGTATCAACAGTATTATTTATAATGCCTTTATAATGCGGTCTGTAGGTTTATGGAGGTTCCATAAGAAAATGTAAGAAATTGACAGACAAATTGGAGTTGTGTATATGAGCAATCTTCAGCACTGCAGCTAATGCTAAATTGTGTCTCCCAAATTGCTTGCTCAGCCGCTTGCTGAAGGTTATCTGTCCTTGATAGGATGTTAAATCATTTGCTTAATCCACAACTCAATCTTTGTTACTTTGAGGGAAAAGCAAATGTTTATGTAACTATCAACATGGAATGACAATGCCTAAGGGGTTGTTTATGAAGTATAATTAAATCTCCATAACTGTGTGCCATGTTTCTGCCCTACGATAGTAGGGACAACCTGTAGTCAGTATAATTCCTTAAAATAAGGAAAATAAGATGGGAATTCTGTAGGAGCAATATCTACTTTTTATTGACTACATTGAAGCTTTATCCCATGTAGTATGTATGGAGTACATGTACCTAACATCCAGAGGGGGGAGTACTGCATGGTCTTTAAGATGTATCCGTATATGAGAAAATAGTGAGTCATTCGTGTTCTGAATGAAAGTTTTATGGGAAAGAATAAGAAGTTGTAAAATGCCATCCAAGTACGTTTATTTTATTTGACAGACCTAATCAGTGATTGATATAGTTGGCTATCTGAGATTAATAAGTTTGACTTGATTAAAAAGTCAGCTGTCTGTAAAGATTCTCCGGAAGTGTCTGGTTTTCCTGAGCTCAAGAAGAAGCTCACTGACTGTTTTGTAAAAGCACAGACGTCATGTTTGGGAAAAATTGTCCAAAATTGTTCATATGAATGACATTCACAAATATTTTACTGCTTTTTAGGAATTTGTCTTTAGTAACTTCAAATATAACATAGGATTTTGCCTGCACAGTTATAATGGGGGTTTCCACCTTAAAATTATTTGGACTATATGTGCTATTTATCTCACTGGGAATTAGTTTTAATATGGTTATTGGTGATGACAGACGGCTCTTTTTTGCAGCCAGCATGTAGCTGCTCCTGGAATGCTGCATACAGTTGTTTATAGAGGGTATCTGTAGTAGTGTGACCTCTGCAGTAATATGCTGGCACAAGGAAAGGATAAATGGCTGGTAATATACTGGGCATAGAAAGTGCCTGTCTGACACCAGCCTAAAGGTTCCCTTTTTGTCTGGCAGATATGAGCCACACAATACACAAGCTTCCTATGGCACATATGATGACCTGACCAGTTTTTCAGCCAATGCTAGATTGAAATGATCGCAGCCCCTACATAACATCCTTTACCGCTGTGGAAGAATGCAGTGTTCCTTGCTGGCTTCATTTTATATTCGTAAGAAAATAAAATGTGCAAAATAGAAAAGGGGGTAAATTCTTTTTATAGTCATTGTGGGCTTGATTCATTAAGGAACACAAAGCGAACGCAATGTGCATTTTTTTAAAACGCACATAAATCGGGTATACGCAGGGTCGTATTCAACAAGGAGCGGATGTCTGGTGATGAATATGAGTCTAGGTCCGCTCTGCTAAACTAGACAGGACAATGCAGGATATGTCGAATGCATTTGTGGAATATAAACTCACAAAAGAACGCACAGAAAAACAAAAACTATTCAATTAATGTCACCTGTTAATATAGTCATTAATGACAAGACATTACATTTTTATTTTTTAAAAAGTAGTTTTGCCCCATAAAATATATTTTGATTAATATATAATTTACGTCTACTGTACGTAATAACATTTTTACAGTTGCCCCTGATAGCATAGTAGTAATCAGCACTTAGACTAGACTTGTAGCTGGAGCAAGAGATACGTCTGAAAAACAAATACCTTAGAGATGCCCAGACCAGAGGCAGAACTAAGGAGCTCTGGGCTCTAGTGCAGGGAGAAGGGAACTGGGGCCCACAGCTCGCTAGTTCCCCGTGCAACGGCCCCATTGTCTCCATGGGCCCCGATACAATGCACCTGCTGCACCAATGGTAGCTTCGCACTTTCCCAGACCTTGAATCCGACACGTCTGCATGCGCTTGTGGCACATCCTTACTGTACATTGTCTGCTGAAATACGCCCATCCCCCTCCCCGTGCCTCCCATGAAAATGTAGCCTGTAGGAAGTGTCCTTTGTGGATTGAAAGTTGCTGCATTCTGTTTTTTATGGTCCGGATCTGGGCATGCGCAGAGTAATTATGCGTAGTATACACAACGAATCGCCAGTTACGCTCCTTAATGAGTTCTCCCTGTGCATCTATATATGACATTTTTCAAATGAAACTTACTACCTATCTATTATCATTGGTAAGATACATTGTCTGGTAGACTGTATTAAACATTAACCAAATCGGACAAAAGTTCACTTGCTTGCTGCTTTGTGGGGTTGGCATATGTATGGGGGAAAAGGGAATGGTGCCCACTGCCAAATCATTGGTCAATTGACGGCAAATTTGAATTGTAAATTATATCTGTGTCAACCTACCAGGTATCCCCCAGGTTGTATGTCTCCAGACAGCTGGGCCTCCGTTTCTGGTTCTTTGAGGCCACTAGGTGGTGGTCTGGTCCTTCTTGGTCGGGTTCAGTCCCATTCTGTGTCAGCAGGGATGCCGAGATGGGGGGGGGGGGGGGCTGGTGAGGTACACAATACCGGGACCCGGGCCTGCCCATTGTGGGAGGAGCTACCAATCTGGTGTGGCAACGCCTCCTTTGGCGGCTATGGAAAGGACCTCAAGAAGTTGCTGTGCCAGGGCCCTGTTTGTCTTTGCTGTGCTCTCAGTTCTCCAGCACAGCAGCATAATATCAGTGCTGAAGGAGTCGCATAACATTGCTTAATGTGTGTTTTCCAAGTATGATTTTGACAAAATGGCTTCAATAATTTTGGAACGGAAATCCAAGGCAAACGTGACATTGCTTAGTCTATAATATGCAGCACTTGCTTCTTTTTGATGACAAAAGCAATAAAACAACTATAGGATCCTATAACCATAAATTGTATTAATCAATTTACACCAGGAGTAAAGATGTTTGAAACAGCCATGTATCGTTTCTCGAACCAGTTTGACAAATCAGTGCAAAAATGTGAAAATTGTTCAGAATGTCTCCTATTTTTGACTAATTAAAACAATTTGAGCTAAATCAGAGAAATTAGACCAGGTTTGGCCATGTTTGCGTCAGTTAAACTATGTGCAAACAGGCTCAAGCAAGTTTGAACCTAAATTGTAGATTTTAACCATTTCTACTCAACGTGTGCAGTAAACTTCAAACTCAGCAATTCAAATAAAAACCATTACATTTTTTTTTACAATTATTCAAACACTTAATTTTAATAGTGTTTCAAAATAAAAAAAAGCTAATTTAAATGTGAACGTTGAACTGTGAATGTTTAGCGCGAGCCCTCAATTATCGATTGTAGCACCAACTTGTTTGGTACTATGAAGCTGGTGAAATTCGTGCTCATTTTAAACGATCTCAAAATTTTCAGTTATCTCTACCCTGAGTGTCAGTATTCGGACTTAGGGGTATATTTACAAAACTGCGGGTTTGAAAAAGTGGAGATATTGCCTATAGCAACCAATCGGATTCTAGTTATTTATTTAGGACATTCTACAAAATGACAACTAGAATCTGGTTGTTATAGCCAACAGCTCCACTTTTTCAAACCCACAGTTTAGTAAATATACCCCTTACAAATAATCAGTGATGAAACCCTCCCAAACAACTGTACTGGGTACACCAGCACCCATAGGAACCCTAAACATGGGTGAAATGTTGGTGTGCTCTTATTTTTGTCTCTTCAACCCAATAACCCCTATCCCCAATAAGCAGTGTAGAAAATGAAAAGGTAATATCGTCCATGAGGACAATGTTTAACATAAGTATAAAAATAATAAACAATGCATAGTTTCAAAATCAAGAGTGTGTGAATTTTTATTTAATGCACTTAGATACATTATAATGTATAGTTCAATAGTGATAGGACCCTGTTGTTTTTCAGGTGATAGATTTACAATACAGTTGTTGTTTGCAATACAATGTAAACCTCTAATAAGCTATTTTATGTTTGTCAGATACTTTTCAGTAAAACACAATATCATTCACAGATGTCCGTCTTTTGTTCTAATGAGTCATGTATCCACCCAACTGAATGCAACACATTCTCATATGTCTGCTAGCAACCATTAATACTTTATTGTAAACATCATTACCAAGTAATCTACTATAGCAATGTGTATGCTGTAATTTACTCTGGCAAATAGACACGCATAGACTATTTTTATTTTCTGTAGACTAGAATTACAATGAGTAATTAATACAAAAAATAAAAGATTAAACAATTGTGGAGGTGATTGACCCGCTAACAAAAAGGCCCTTATGGGCTATTCACAGATTTGGGTCTGTTGCCATCTACCATAGATTTATCTGTTAGTTATGATTGTACAAAAGTTGGGAGTTGCAGATTCTAAAGCTGAGTACACGCTACAGGATTTTGTCCAATAATTGGACAAATCAGCCGACATCCGACCGTTTGGTCAGATATCGTGTGAGTGTGTATAGTGACACGATGATCTAAAGTCGTCCCAAAGTGCTGATCATCGTTTAATTTGGTTGGTCGTACCGTTTAATATGTTCAGATCAATCAGCTAACGATCATGTAGTGTGTATGCACTCATGCTGACGATCTCCATAGAGTTTACAGAGTCTGGCTCTTTTCAGCCGATGTTAGCAATGAATGTCAGAGTGAATAAATGTAGAGAATGCTGTAGAAGGAATAATTCATTTGTTCGTTCTGAGACAGAATATTTTGTTTCAGAGTCACAGAAGCTAACGAGATTCGTTAGGACATGTGGATAGCTATAACAAGGCTGTTTATCTTAGTAGTACACTGCATGGATGTATTAATGGACTTGACCACCTCGTTTCTGACCAGCCTCCCTGTGTAGTTAGAAAAGGGGCTTCTTTAATAGAATGAAAAGTGGACTAAACGTCTTGACTATTTTTGCGCTGCAAGAGGACAGGACAGAAACAGGAGGTTGTATAAATATGGACCACATTAATGTCAAATAAGGGGTTTACTAGAGATTGTACAAGGGAAAGCATTTTCCAGCATAATCAAAAAAACATAATATTGTATGAAAGATGTCTCCTCTAGATAAACACAATTAAAATTTATTGAATTTGATGGTTCAGTGTCTTACTAGGCTGAAATTTTGTAGCCTAAAGCGGCGGTTCCCAAACTGTGCGCCGCGGCTCCCAGGGGTGCCGCGGCGCGGTCACTGGGGTGCCGCGGGCCGGCCATATAAAAAAAAAATAAAGAACACAGTAACTTACCAGTCCGCCGGGCGCCGGGACCCAGCAGCCTCCTCTCTCCCACAGCAGCTGTCACTGACGTCGATATTCAGTGACAGCTGCTGCGGGAGAGAGGAGGCTGCTGGGTCCCGGCGCCCGGCAGATTGGTAAGTTACTGTGTTCTTTATTTTTTTTTTATATGGCCGGCCCGCGGCAGAGGAGTTAGAGGGGTCGTGACAGCGGGGCAGAGGAAGGTGACAGCGGGGCAGAGGAAGGTGACAGCGAGGCAGAGGAGGGTGACAGCGAGGCAGAGGAGAGGCAGAGGAGGGTGACAGCGGGGCAGAGGAGGGTGACAGCGAGGCAGAGGAGGGTGACAGCGAGGCAGAGGAGAGGCAGAGAAGGGTGACAGCGAGGCAGAGGAGGGGGACAGTGGAGGGGGACACAGCGTGAGAGGGGAAGTGAAGGGGGACACAGCGTGAGAGGGGTACTGGAGGGGGACACAGCGTGAGAGGGGTACTGGAGGGGGACACAGCGTGAGAGAGGGCAGAGGAGGAGGACAGCGTGAGAGAGGGCAGAGGAGGAGGACAGCGTGAGAGAGGGCAGAGGAGGAGGACAGCGTGAGAGAGGGCAGAGGAGGAGGACAGCGTGAGAGAGGGCAGAAGAGGAGGGCAGCGTGAGAGAGGGCAGAGGAGGGGACAGCGTGAGAGAGGGCAGAGGAGGGGACAGCGTGTGAGAGGGCAGAGGAGGGGACAGCGTGTGAGAGGGCAGAGGAGGGGACAGCGTGTGAGAGGGCAGAGGAGGGGACAGCGTGTGAGAGGGCAGAGGAGGGGACAGCGTGTGAGAGGGCAGAGGAGGGGACAGCGTGTGAGAGGGCAGAGGAGGGGACAGCGTGTGAGAGGGCAGAGGAGGGGACAGCGTGTGAGAGGGCAGAGGAGGGGACAGCGTGTGAGAGGGCAGAGGAGGGGGACAGCGTGAGAGAGGGCAGAGGAGGGGGGACAGCGTGACATAGGGCAGAGGGGGCAGTGTGAGAGAGGGCAGTGTGTCTGGATGCAGGGGGCATTTTTGCATAAAACTAAATAAGTATTTCTGTCCTGACCTAAATACTTATTACAATTTTTTGACCCAACTACTTCTAAAACAGGACTGCTCAATAATTATATTGGAGGGGTGCCTTGAAAAAATTTGGAGACTCTAAGGGTGCCACGAACTGCAAAAGTTTGGGAACCACTAGCCTAAAGTAAATCTTAAGATACATCTAACTTAATTTAAATGGTAAATACATGACCACATAAATATATGTTTTGAGAGCATCTTGTTACAACCAGAGTAAAGATATGGCAGTTATCATTATAAACTTGGTGATGATGACGGCCGTATTAAAATACAATAAATACATTTTAAAAAGCTCCCCGACCTTAAGATAAGTAATAAGCACCAATGCTTTTGCTTGGGCTGGCTCAATGGGGGGACTGCAGTGGAGTCCCACTGCAAAGTAGCAACCAGCACCATGTTATGCCAGGCTAGACTGGTCACACTATAGCAGGTAGAAGCCTGAGGTGTCCCCGTCATAACCCAGCCCCAGCCTGGTCAGTACATAGTAGAAATCCCTGAGGTGATCATCCCCCTTCATGACCCACATTGGAAATCAGCCCCGTGCTGTATAGCGCTATGGATCTTCCTGGTGAGATGTGGGTTCCAGGGTAATAGTGATGGTAATAGTGTATAGTCAAAACGTACGAAGTACTGTTGTGTTGTTCTCCCTAGGGAATTCCACCTCATGCTAACCAGGCTGGGACCGATTTGCCATTGTGACCGGGTCTCCCTGTTATGGTACTGGTGCTGGTGGCCTCTTTAGCAGGGGGGATACCACACTCAAAGTCCCCCTACTTTACCAGTAACCAGCTCAGACTTCTGTTATTGACCCCAAACTGCCTGATGATCCATTTCTTTGGTTCCTCAGTAAGAACTGTGTCCACATGGCCCCTAGACACTGGCTTGTCTTTATTTAATATGTGTCTGTGTCCTTATACTTCATTTACTAAATGCAATGTTTTATCTGTCTTGATTTTCATGTTTTTCATCAAAGCCTTTAACATCTAGGGAGACTTTTGTGGCCTTTGATTACAACACAGGACTGCTCTCTGTACATGGTTGTATTTGTAGTGCTGTGCCGTATACAAAGGCAACAAAAGCAAATAACTTTCTGGCAAATTTATATATCTTAATGAAAAACACAAGTGGTAGCCAGAAAGATAAAACGGTGTGTCTAGTGAAAGTTGCAGGAGGAAATATACAATACATCAAAGTTATATTAGGGTGTAAAACTCCTCTTAAGTTTCCTGGTGTAGACCAGTTGACAGGATACTGGATTTATGGTTAGCTTTTTTGCTGCTCAGACTAGCTGGTTTGCCTGTAGCCAGCCATTTGTGCTACCGGAGTACACCCATTGGCAAACCGAGGGGGGTCCTAGTGCCTGGAAAGCCTGGGGCACTGTATAATTGAGGTGGCTAGACCCTGCCCCCACTTCACATGGCTCTGCTCGAAAAGAGAGAGCTGCATGCACCTAACAGTAGTGCACGCAGCATTGCCCATGTATATAATAGGGATAGGAAGAGTTGGAGAGCAGCCAAGCACTCTCTAAAATTATAGCCACGCCCTCATGCATGCTGGTCACGCCCACGGTTGGCGTGGTGTGGAAACCCCCCTTTGCAAATCCTGAGTTAGCCCCTGACACCTGGTACTCTTGTACCTTTACTTTATAGTAAAAATAGACAGAGTATGTAAATACACCAATGTCCTTTTGCTTTTGGCAGTTATACAGAGTAGTAGAATCTGTGGAGACTTGAAGATCCCATCCTTGGCATGATCCTAGACCAGTACAACAGAAGCCATATCCCCTAATAGGAACAGTCTCAAAGTAAATCAACACCCAGTGGCTGGCTATGCTCCCTCTTTTAAACCTGGTCAGCTACCCACAGTGGTGTAACCCCGGTGGGGCTGGCTTCGGGTAAGACTTTCCCGTAGGATTGGGTACCTACATCCAAGACGGTGGCCACTGAGCCTCCCCCAAGTTCTCTGGTTGTAGCAAGCACCATGCTGTGAGTGGCTTAGATAAGTGTAGCTGAATTCTGTTGAGAATGAAGAGCACCCATTTATCAGGCAAGTCTCTGTCCCGACCGCTAGCAGGGGCAGCCTGTGTTGAGTTTGTATGTTCTCCTTGTGTTTGTGTGGATTTCCACCCACACTCTGAAAACATACTGGTAGTTTACTTGGCTGCTGACAAAATTTGTGGGTATGTTTGGGAATTTAGACTGTAAGCCGCATTGTGTTAGGGACCGATGTGAATAACAAATATTCTCTGTATAGTGCTGCATAATTTGGTGGCACTATATAAATAGATGATGATAATAATATTCCTACAAAGTATTTAGTCAACGGCTGCTGTAACATCTCACGGTGCCTCTGGTTGACTGGATTCCCTGATAACCAGAGGTAAAAATGTTTTTTTTAGGGAACATACTCCTCCTCTATGTGTAGGTGACAGCGACCCTTTAAATGTTTTTTTTCTAGTTTCTTTTCATGCCACAGCCTGGCCACTTCCAGCAATAATCATCTCTAGAAACAGTCTCCTCCAATCATTACTGGTAACACATGTATTAATGTCAAGGTTCATATGTTCGTTAACCGTCTTATTAATGGCGAAAGGAAATGACTAGACATTGAAGCTAAATTAAGCCAAAAGAGTCCATAAATGTGTGTAGGCTGAATAAAATGTACAATGAGGCTTTCTTCATACTGAATACATTATCGTCTGGAATTCAATGTGGGTTTGTGCTGGTTGTTTGTGGATTTCAGGGCTGGATAACTGTGATTGTCCTAAACAATATCTGCTGATCATACTATTAACATATACCAGAAGCTTCAGAGGAAGATAAGACATCACTGTTGATGGAAAAATACTGTCATGGGTCATTATGTCCCAGTAACTACATACATTGTGTTTGCTGCTCACTGCTAGGGTTTGTTTTATATATTAAAGGCCAAACAACATTAAGAAAAAGAAAAGGCTTTCAATATGTATAAGCAAGTATAAATAAAGAAATGCTGTTCTTCCAGGCTTTTTAAGCTGGGTACACACTACAGAATTTTCCACCAACTTTTTATGCCGATCGATTTAACATTATTATTATTATTATTATTATTAGTTTTTATTTATAGGGCGCCACTAGGTGTCCGTAGCGCCGTAAAGGGACAAACAAAATTACAATACGAAGAGAGACAGCACAGTACAGTAAACAATAAGCACAGTAACTCCGTGAGCTCAAAGCACAGCAAGGGCGGGGGAGGGGAGAGGGGAAGGTCTGCATACGACGGAGCCCAAGAGGGAGGGCACGGATGATGGGGAGACCCCCAGGGGGGAGAGGAGGGAGCGAGAGGGAATGGGGGGAAGAGGGTCCTCGAGGAGGACGGCAAGGTTGCTGGAGAGCAGAGTTAACAGTGGTGAGACAGGTGGAGAGGTGACCCTGCTCAAAGGAGCGTACAATCTAAGGGGTGAGGTAGACAGAAAGAGAGACACGGGGGAGAGAGGGAGGAATGAAGGATAGGGGAAGGGGAAGAGGCAGAAGAAAAGGTAGGTAATTAAGTGGGAGACTGAAAGGCTTTAAGAAAAAGGTGGGTTTTTAAAGCCCGTTTGAAACTGGACAGATTAGGGGAAGTTCTGATGGAGGGAGGGAGCTTGTTCCAGTGGAGGGGGGCAGTTCGGGCGAAGTCTTGGATACGCACATGGGAGGAGGTGATCAGGGGAGAAGAGAGGCGACGGTCATTGGCAGATCGGAGAGGGCGGGATGGAGCATGAATAGAGAGGAGGGAGGAGATGTAGGGTGCAGTGGAGTTGGCGAGGGCCTTGTAAGTAAGAGTGAGGAGCTTGAAGAGGATTCTGAAGGGGAAGGGGAGCCAGTGAAGGAATTGGTAGAGGGGGAGACAGATGCGATCGATGGTCTGATCGCTCGGTCCATGGACACACTAGCCTTGTTTTAGAAGATAAAGGGAAGAGCGGACGTCCCTTTAGTGACTTTTTACAGCCATGTTGTCGTGAGCAATGATTGCAATTTCGTACACATCGGTCGGAAGTTTATACACACTACACAACGGAAACGAGATTGGAATGAAAATATTTAACGGTACGACCAACCAAATGAGATGACAATCGTCCATTTGGGCAGACTTTCGACCATCGTGTCACTGCACACACTGACCCGACTTTTGAAAGAGCTTTACTATTTAGTCCAAAAACTGCAGAATATTTTAAATCCTGGTAAAATTGGAAATTTAGAAGTGGCGTTATGGAAAACTAAAGTGAATGGAATTTGATAGTTTTACAATGAAAGCATTAGGAGACGTGGCGGTATGGCATACCATCGTATACAAACCCACCTCGACATTTGTTTTAAATAAGCTTAAATTGCTGAGAGTTTGAGGCTATTGTGGCTGAGTCACTCTGCCAGGTTTAATTTGCATATAAAATGTAATGAAATTATAAATGCAACAAAAACACTTAAGAATATAAATGATTTACTGGTGAAGTCAAAAGGTTTGTATACATACACAGGTAGTGGTCTGATTTCATTCACTGCTAGCTCCTATGCTACTCACAATAAATTACTTACATTAATTAGTTAAAGGGACAGACAAAATCAGGGGTGACTGATACTAGTCAGGCAGCTTAATAAATATTGTTATATATATATATATATATATATATATAATGTAACAAATCCTGCTGGAATACTTATGTAGTAGTTTTAGAGCTGGAATGTCTAAACATAGCCGTTGGTGTTTAACAATCATGTTTTTACAAGTGTTTTTTTTAATGCCAGTGAAAGTATATAAACAGGTATAGGGATGGAACCTATTGGTTCAAATGACCCCATACCTACTTACAGCTGTAGCTGGGAGTAGTGACGTTTGACCTGTTTTTTCTTAACACCAGTTGGTCTCAGCCTAAAGGCTGTTTGGCATTTCCCTAAGGATGAATGCAGAGCGTTAATTGTCACTAAGTATTACATTACACCTTTGTGCACTCCCATTAAACAAATGCTAGACCAAGAGGTGCACAGTCACCTCTCATAGTTTATTTAATTGCACACCACTTTTCATGTCTATGTTAAAATTAGATATTAATAGTATTTTAAAAATTGTAGTTAATATACATTTACTATATGTATAGTATTGTATCTGTACTTGCTAATATGTCATTTTTATTATGTTTTAGCATATGGACAAGACTTGGACTTGTTAGATGCTTTTGGTGATGAACCAACTAAGAAACGTAAGTATTTAACTTATATACTAACAAAAGTGACCCATAGTAATGCATCATTCTGGTACTAATATGTAAAATATGTAAGTGGATTTTGTTGTATAATCATGGTACAAATATGTTATTGTTATTGTAGTGAGAGTAAATATCCATGTAGGCATAAATGAGATTGATATGTGGTTGATATATACACCATGGATAGGGCTCACTTCTGTAATGTAACAGGACCATAATGGAAGTCACTGTTACTTTCATGCTAATCAAACACTCTTTTTAGTGATATTGGTATTTCTCGCCAATGTAAATGCATATCGTCTTCTAGTCCTGCTAGGTGAGCCCGGCCAGTGTTAATATAACTTCTGTTCTGTAGAATAGGAAGACCATTATGGAGCCTATTTATCATTAACAGATTTTTTTTGTGGCGATAAATATTGGCCTTATCCCGGCAATGTTTCAAAAAAATACGGTGATGCCCCATCAAAACGGGCATGGTGCGGTAAGAGATGGGCGAGTTTCCTCAGATTTGGGTTTTCAGTTTTACTAGTTACAAAGAAAAAAAAAAGTTTACAAATAGATTTTAAAAAAAATAATGTTTTATTCAACTGCTGACAATACCATAAACAGGTTTCCCCATCTTACCGCTGGGAGAGTTATACCTGGTGGTAGCAGTGTTATCAGTGGCAGTAACACTATGATGTATAGGGTGAAGTAAATGAAAGCCTTATTGTTTTTTGACCTTTGATAAATCTGCCCCTATAAGTAGAAAGAGGGATACAGTGAGTTCACGAAGATACTGTAGTTATGTACAGTTTAATATATATTCAATTCTATCACTACATAGTAACACGTACAAATGTTTGTGCATAGTTTAGTGTGACTTCCTCAATATTATCTGTTCACACTGTACTGTACATACAATTCCCTGTCTGTAGGGATCATGGGTTTGCATATTTCCCAACATTTCTGCCACCCCCTTCCACTATACAGACCCTAGATTTACCTTCAATGTGCACAGCAACCTCTAACCGTGAGGACACACCTTCCAACATTCCCCCACAGCGGCTAGTTGTAATAGGAAAGGTACTTCTAAAAAAAATTGTCCTTTTGGGATCATTTTTTAGTTAGGAAGACATCACTTCCGCCTTTACTGCTGCCCGGTACACCGCCTTACAAACAGATATTTATAAACCGTGTAGAAACAAATGTACAAAATAACTAGTGTGCACCATTCCTAAAATAGTTTTACTGTAATTAAAGACTGTCCCAAATGGATGTTGTTATAACTTTAGAAAACAAATACTCAATGCATGTACATTTAGGGTAATGTCCTGTAACCAGCATTAGAAAGTACAGCTAATGTTTCCATTTATTTATTTGTATTGTTCCTGAATCTCTGTGATTGTAGGACTCATCTGGTCATCTCTCTTCTTCTGGTCATGCAAGGAGACATTTATTATCAACTAATGTCTGTTAATTCAGCTAATGAGACTTGTGGGAGGAAAGACACAGACATATATTCAAAAATAGAACAGTAAAGAAAACTGACCTTTGAACATAATTTTTTCAATCTAAAATCAATAAAAAAATGTTCTCTAAACTATGTTGAAATGCGCATTATACAGAATTTGTAAGATTGTGAAATGTTTCTGCTATCCATTCATTAATAGTTTATTTGGGTCACTTTGCAACTAACCTGCACAACATACATGGCTGACATTGCTATGTTTTGAAATTAAACCTTGTAATTGTGTGAGTGAGACACAAAATTATATTTTCCAGTCTCTATTACACATCCTTAAAGTGAACGTATCACCATTTGTGTTAAAGTACTTTTTGCACAGTGCCCTAGGCGGGTGGGCAGAAAACCCCCACAGTACCACTTCACCCAGGAGAGAGCAAACATATTAGCGCACACTGGGGATGTCACCTAGTGGGTTGTACGCCAGTTTATGTAGCATATCTTGCCTGAAATTCCTCTGCACATGCCCAGAAAGTGGACGTCTGATGCATCTCGACATCTGTACTGCTCTGCATATGGGCGCCAATATACTCACATTTTGCATCCAGACTGTACTTGAATGACTGACTTGGTTTCATCACTTGCATGACGGGCACTTGTGTGTTAGAGGAACTGTGTGGAGGACTCTGTCTGTGAGTGGTCAATTACACCGAGCACATGGGCATGTTATGCTCTCTCCCAGGAGGAGAAGCATATGAGGACTGTGGGTTTGTTTATTTATTCCACAAACATAGGGCATAAAAACGTAGCTTTGCACAAAGGTGACAGGTTGTCTTTAACAGTGATATCCACATCTTATTTTACCCATCAGTGGGTGTCCTTCCAGTTATCCTGCGTAGATCCAGCGTCTACATGAACTGAATTATCAAACAGATGGAGCTTGTATAAGGACCTGTCCATGTTATTTGTACAATGTGTTTTGCCCCTGAATGGACAGCCACGGAGACACAGTCACCCTCCCAGGAATGGTGCTAAGTTCCAGTGGTAACTGGCACTTTGTTTTCATACTGTTTATAGCTCTGTTGGCATGATGTTTGTGTCACTGGTGATGGATCCACAGTAGGACCGTTACCGCATGGGAAAGAGAAGACTAATGAGCGCTCCATCAAAATCATAATTTCTTCCACTATATACACATACATGGCAAATCTTGTAACTTGTTTTACTGTTTACATTGACAGCTAAACCTGCACCAAAACCACCGAAAATCCCAACACATGATGCAGGTAAGATGCTTAATTTCTGCTTTGGGCTCTGTATTTAATGACAACTAGTTTATATGGGGAATTTGTGTGGAAGATATCAGGGTGGAAAAATTGCTGCTTTGAGCACCCAGCAATTAAGCTTCACATATGTCTTTTTATAATATATATGTTCTCTAGTGTTTCTGCAATTCTGTAAATTTGAACTATAATGCTTTCAATATAAAGGTATACTGCATTTTAGTCTGCAAATGTCCCTGTGTTGCTTTGTCATTTACTAAATGTGCTGTAAACACACCACTGCTGTGGAAAAATTCAAAAGCTTTCATGATATTAATTGCCTGTGACTGAGTGGTCTGATGTAGGACATGTTTAAAGATTTGGATCTAAATGATATGGTGTTTGATGTTTCCCAACTATTGTTGACATGAGTGCTGGACACTTCTAATTGGCTGTGGCAGATCAGCGAATAGGAGGAACCCAAAGAAACTTGTATGGATAAGCATTGCAAATTCTGAACATCAGATGGAGGTTGTTGTGCAATAGCATGAGGTAGTTGTTGCATTGTATCTCAGTTCTTAGTAAACAGACACCTTAGTCAGTGACTGAAAACTCTCTATTGTAAAAGGGAGCCCAGTAGTCTGTAAGCAAGCACTATGCATGCAATTCCTTCCCAGAGAAGATTTGAGATAATCACAGCAAGATGACTAAGACTGGGTACACACTACATTTTTTTCATCCGATTACCAGGTCAATCGCATGATAAATGACTGGCCTGATATCACAGTAGTGTGTATCCTGGACCGATGAACGATTATCGTTCCAAGGCACAGATGATCATTTGATGTGATTGTTCAGCAGAACGAAAAATTATGTTCTGCGATGAAACAATATTGTTCAATTCTGCAGTGTGTATAGGCTGCAGATGATGTTGTTACAGAAGATTATTTCTGAAGATCACATTATTCAATAGATGACAGTATTCTCCAGACATCACAGCTTTTGATGAAAGGGAAACACTTTACAAACGCGGGTTATTCTCACCTACTTTGTTATTCTGCATAAGCAACAAGTTTTTGTTCAGAAGTAATGTTTATGTAACTCATTACCCTGGAATCAGTTGAGTCATTTTGTTACAATCTCCAACTGTTTTGTGGGAGTAATTGACAGCTATGTTATAATATATTATAGAGAAAGCATTGGGTGGGCAGAAGTTAATATAAATGAAGGGATTTTTTAATGCTAAATGTTTTTTGATTTTTTTCTTTTCTTATAAGGCTCTGTATAGAGCAATAATTTAAAATGTATGGGAAAAATATACTCATTCATTCTGAAAATGAAAGCGGTAAAAAGGTAATCAGATGAGAACTCCGCCCTGAAGGACTGATTTGATAATCTGCTGTCTAGTGTTACCCTAATTCCTAAAAGGTTCAATATTAAACAGGTTTTTTTCAGGCAAATCTCAACTTACTAAGTTAAAAATAGATTTGTTTTCTATTCTAGCAAAATTGAATGTACCATGCCAGTTCATGTGTCACTGCACATTAAAAATGTATAGAAAAATCCTTTTGATTCTCTGCAACGAGCTGAGAATTATTGGTGAGCTGCACAACTGACAGCCGGTGTAATATTGCACATCATATATTGAGCAATGAGATGAGTCAACACTTTTCCAGCATAGAGGTTACAAATGGCTTTGGATATCATCCATTTGTGCCTTAAATACTGATGCTATTTCTATTTTTTCTCTTTCTTCATAAATATTTAATATTTTACTACATATTAATCATCATCTTTGGTGGCAGCTAAAACAAGATTCTGGAGTTGTGACACTTAAACATGCTATTTGCATAGCTAACTAACAAAGAAATATATACTGAACCTAAAAGTTGTTCCCGGTTGTCAAGTAACATTTACAAATGCACATGTAAAAGTATTCCGACAGGATGTAATACATATTGTTTGGCACAAATGGCAAATCACCACACACGTCACCAGCCGCTGTGATCAATTACAATAGTTTGTTGGCAAGGATGAATGAAAGGATGTTATTTTCAGCTGATAGACAGTAGCCACACACAAACAAAGCCTTAAGCCATCAGAAAGTATCTACTGCTTATCTTGACAAACATCTTGATGAGGATCATCAACATTTTAGAAACCATTCTGTGATGCATTGGTTGCATTCCACATTTTGCATTAAAATGTCATGTTTTGCCAGTAAAATTTGGCCTTCGGTGTTCCCAGTGCTACCCCAATCACATCACAGAATAGAATGGTTTGACTGTCCTCTTCCAAGCCTAATGCAATTTCCATGAAATGCAATTTTTTCAAAACACAATGCACAATGACATTCCGCAGATGGCAAAGCAAATGTGGAGCTCAGACTGTATAGCCAGAGCATTACACCTTTGTGAAATGACTTGTTCAGCCGAAAAGACCTGATTCGTGCAAAATGTCAATTCTAATGCTTTTCTTTAATAAACACTAAGGGCTAGATTTACTAAGCTGCGGGTTTGAAAAAGTGGGGATGTTGCCTATAGCAACCAATCAGATTCTAGCTTTCATTTATTTAGTACTTTCTACAAAATGACAGCTAGAATCTTAAAGCTTTTAAGAAAGTAAAGTGGAGATGTTGCCCCTAGAAACCAATCGGATCCTAGCTATTATTTTCTAGAATGTACTAGAGAAAGGACAGCTTTGCTATGGAACAAATCAGACTAGGCCTTCGAAGGGGAGACCTTAACCAAGAACTTCTGAAAAGAGAATCAAAAAGGATTTTTCTTATGGACAGTCTGGCACCACGAGGACTTAATGACTATAATAACTTTATGATCTATCTGTGATTAGCATACTGACCGATCGAGAATACTGCTTCAACGTTGTTCCTGTATAGGGATTAAATCCCTTATAACAGGATCATAGTGCACATCATTTTAGAGCTACACGCAATCTGGGCATTTTGCTTTTTATACTTCGTTTTGGAAGATAAATCACATATCAGTTGTCATCTCCTTGGTTATTACTGTTTGTTACCCTTCTAGATAATGTAAGGCACATATCCTCACAGGATATACAAATATATATACTTATTCTCTTCACCATCCACATGGGGCTTCCAATTAATCTTTAACCAGCAATGGAATTATATATGTCACAGGATACTGTACTTGGTAGTGGATTTTTAAATGATTTCTTTAAACACTGCCTTAATTTTGGGCAGGAGCCATTCATCTATAGACTATATTTTCTTCATATCTACACTTAACCGTCTTTTTCTGGGATATTTATGAGGTTTGATGTACATCGGACCTGAAGGTTGTACCATGCTTCACATCTACCACAGACTTGGACAAGACATACACGGATATTGATCTACTTAATAGATAATCCATGCACAATCACAATTGAGGGTGCTCCCCTCTGGTTTCATTATACTGATATGCCTATTCCATCAAAAGATTAACTCTATAATTCTAATATTGTTCTCTTTTATTAGATAGGTATTTTATAGATTTGTTTACTATAGTGCACAATATTGGGATGGAGGCAATTTTATGGATTCTTTTATTGTAGTGACCAATATTAGGGTAGATACATTTTTTGTACCAAACCATATACCACCTTATTATTTGCGGATCTTGTGGAACCCACAAATAAATGCAGAATTATAGTCACTCCTTTATAAGTCTATAAGGGCAGATATCTTCCCTCTCCGCTCCATTGGCCAAATAATCGATACTCTGACATTTTAATAGTAACATGTTTCTTTAGATCTGCTTACCTGGGCCATATTACTTTTACTTAACATATAATTTACTAATAAATCGACATACTAATTATGAGACATCACACACTTTTACCTGTTATGTGAACTGAACGTTACAGAGAAGGATTATCCCCTGTTATTATTGGTGTAAACTTACGCCAATCAAAGAACTTTAATTCTCGTTACTAACAACGTTACTAGGGATGATGTCACTGATGGGCGGGCTTTCCGCTCTAAATACCCAGTTGGAAGGCTGTATCGGGTTGCATTGACAAAGCTTGGTTTAGCGAAATGCGCGTTGGAGTCTCTACGCGCCGCATGCTCTCTCAGACTTTATGCCAAAGTCATACAGATAAAAAAAAGATATTGTGAAGTAGCTATCTTGCCGGAGGATAGAAATTTATTATAGACAGATTGAACCCTTGCTACTGATCGCATACTAGCTGACACTTTTAAGTAGTGTTGGGGGTGGAGGGTATAGTCCGAATAATAAAGATACCTGGGTTACTTATCAGGGTTCGGGGATATCATATCCGGCACCCTCACTGGCTAAAACGTGTATGTGCTGGCATAAATATATATATTGGGAAAATCCACAATATTGCTATCTCGCTATGTAGAGGAGGGGAAAGTTACTATTATATTATACCCCACTCGGATTCTGGCAGTTGATATTTCCCGGTTGTTAATATTGGTAGGATCCGATCGTTAACATTGACGACATTAATCCTTAACTTTCTGTTCACGGTGAGTAAACTAGTTGACAGTTATACTTGCCAATTTCAGCGAGAGCCCACGGCGCATATAGCAGTGTTTACCTGCTATTTTTAACAGTTACTTATTGGTTTTTCATACTACACCCATTTTTTTAATAATTCGCTAATGTTGTTTAAGATATACTTATTATTATTCTAATTTTAATGCATATCAATAAAGTGTATAATAAATTTTATCTTGGTCCTTGAATGCCCCATATACACATCTTCCCCCCCAATTAACTCTCAGATTATGTTCTAGATGTGTGTGAGCACAACTCCTATTGTGATTCTGTCAGATTAATGGACACTAATCCCCTATTTGAGTAATATATCAAATATATAGGAGGTACTAGGTCCACCTGGTGCGATATACATTTCTTTCAGTTTAAAGGTCAGCTAGCATCAGATTGGTAGTTATGGGCAACACTTCCACTTTTCATTTTTAGTAGCTTTTTATAAATCCATCTCTATGGTTGAAAAAACCTAGACTAAGGGCTAGATTTACTAAGCTGCGGGTTTGAAAAAGTGGGGATGTTGCCTATAGCAACCAATCAGATTCTAGCTGTCATTTTGTAGAAGGTACTAAGTAAATGAAAGCTAGAATCTGATTGGTTGCTATAGGCAACATCCCCACTTTTTCAAACCCGCAGCTTAGTAAATCTAGCCCGAAGAATGGGTAGTGAGAATTGCATCTTCTACACAGAATAATATACTGTATAAGGACATTTCCAGGGACAAAAAAATCCAAATAAAGTGTCAAGTGTTAATTGTGCATCAAGAAGTGGTGGGTATTATAAAGAATGTACATTGAAATTCATTGTATCAGTATAAGTAATGCTGCTAAAGTTTAAACTTGAACACCCTTTACTTTCCACGGTCTGCAAGGCTCGATGCCAGTGTAGTGCAGAATTCACAGTAGCGTTGGGAAGCGGCTACATCATCCTGGGTGTCTGCGCCAACGTGACCATCTGCTCAAAGGGTTATGTAAATACTTCTCTATTAGAACAAAAATCATCTGGAATATCTGCAGCTCTGACAACTTTCCCAAATACTTACATATATTTTTGTGATTATTACTTAAGTATTCCCAGATTTCGTATAAAGCGGCTTGCTCTTTTTTTAAACTGGATGCTTTGCAGAGAGCGGTGGCAAGCAGGGGCTGGAAAGTCTAGGCCCAATACAGTATGTACAAAATGAAACATTTGCCCACACGTATTGCAGATTTTCGATATAGATATATATAGTACACTTTTAAGTCATCTCTTCACCATGTGCATTCATTGCAATGTAAGAATGTTGTGCCCAATAGCTTCAGGTGTGAGTTGCATGGTCACTGTGTACAGAGAATTCCTTAGAGGGACACCACAGATATTTAATGATAGACTTGTGCCCGAGGGGAGCCCAGTGGATGTCTTTATCACAGAGAACACTGAGGGGATAATCCGAGGCAAATGTATCATAACTGGAACCATTGTTTGTAAGGTAATGACTGGTGTCACATCTGTGTTTTGGAAGCAGTGAGTTATGTGTCGGTAAAAAGCAGAAGATATCGGGTGTCACCTTATATCAGTAAAGTGTATGGGGTCCTCTCATTGCTAAAACAACAGCTGCTTTCCAAAATTTCTAACTCATGACTGCTATATATAGAATTTTAACCTAGTAGATGAAAAAAGCAATTGAAATCCAGACTCGTTGAAATTAATAAACGCTGTAATCTGTGACACACAAGCTCTAAAGAGCTATTGAAGCTTCAGTATGACAGGTTATCCCTCTGACAATTTGGTAGGCCACTATCTGAGACAAACTGTCCAAGTGTCCAGGCAGTGCTGCGTAGGCGGCATAGGGAGAGAGAAGTGGAGCTAGAGGCTTTGATTCAAGTTGATGCCTCAAAGCTATACCCTAGCAATAATTTTTTTTAAAGTATATTGTAAACTGGTCTCTGTTGGGGTTGAATAACCAGTTTAATAACCGTTTATTTAATAAGCAGCTAAGACACATAAATGGCTGCAGCAGTAATTCTATGACAGGGGCAACAAGGCGGTTACTACCCTGGCCAATAAATTAAGTGCTAAACGATTAAGAGATGGGTCAGTGCAATCAAAAATAACCTAGCCAATCCGACTTATAGACAAACTAAAAAAGGCCATTGAATTTTGTATATTTTTTTTACATTTGTTTTTTTGTTCTCTTTAACTTTTTCTTACGATAACCTTTTTTTTCTTGCTGTAAAACTTAAGTGTAGAATGAATGAACATAAATGAGGACAAAGATAAGCAATGGATTTATTTAAAATAGGGCAATAAATTGTTTCTTGATTACAGCTATGGTAGTGTTATTATTTGGAACATTAGTCAATAAGCATCCAAGTTGAAAAGCAATTTTTTTTTTGTCTGTAAAATGATTATATTCTGCATTTATGTATGGGGTGAGTGAAGGATAAAAGAATGCGTACAAACAAAGACAAAGAATAAAAAGAAAGAAGGAGGGGAGGCGATTTGTTTGGTGGGATGGGTGATGAGTCAGAGGAACATCCTTTAAATAGTTAGTTAGCTAGTTATATATTCCATTTTAGAAATTAACCAAATGGTGTTTACTACTTCTTATAGCAAATGGCTTTATTCCAATTACGTGCAGTTTGATACTTTGCGCCGCAAAATATTTGTATTTCCTTTCCCTACTCCATGGCAGCCCTTACAATGGGTTAATACCCTGATCAGCTTAGTGTAGACAGGAAAAATTCGCCCCACCTGAACCCTATATAAGGTAGCTCCTCCTCCTCCTCAGTGTCTTTTCTTCCTGTCTCGGCATGTGTATGACAGGGTAGTGCAGAGTAGCATTTTTTGTTTTGTTTGTTGCTTTGTTCTAGGGGGCTTACCTGAGGTTTTGGCTTTCCTCATGAAGCTGGCTGTGTGTGCAGTCCAGCGTGGCATGTGCCGGGACCGGACCGTTCCCTTCAGCGTGGGCTGTTTGTAAGTCATAAGGTACTGCCTAGGGCGTCCGGAGCGGGCGTGTGCACAAGGAGGACACGCATGCACTGTACGCTGACTGGATTGTACAGTGCGGACTCCCGTTTATCATACCACCTGTTAGGAGGAAGACAGGTGGAAATCATTACCCTGCTATGGACACACTTTGATGATGTCAGGGTAGACACCTTTCTTAAGCAGCTGACGCCCATTATATGAGGCTCATTGTTGGCTATAGGTGGATGCAGGACCTAGCAGCTATCTTGATACAGTGCACTATGGACCAGGAGCCCGCCCCAAAAAAGCTGAAGGACACCCCACGGTAAGCCCTTAGAGTGGATGTTTGTGTACTTTAGAATAGGTTACTTAGTACCTTTTTTGTTTTTTTTTGTTCTATTGGTTATAGTACCTTTGTGGAGCTTGTGCAGGGAAAAAGAACATGTAATGTTAAGAATCGGGTGTGTGCAGCTTGTGATGGTCGATTGCCGAAAGATTGCGTTGAACCGTTGTGTGTCATGCACCCCTG
The DNA here is from genome assembly GCF_038048845.1 of Mixophyes fleayi. Lineage (NCBI taxonomy): Eukaryota > Metazoa > Chordata > Amphibia > Anura > Limnodynastidae > Mixophyes > Mixophyes fleayi. Next base: position 44,808,713 of record NC_134410.1, on the reverse strand, counting down.
AAACGATAGAAGAGCCTGCCCCAACCCCCCCCCCCCTCCCCAGAACAATTCAAACAGTTCTCTTCCTTGAGGGTGAAGGTGATGCAGGATTTTCAGGCCCCAGAGAAGGGAACAAAGAGGGCAGGACTCCCAATAGGAGAAGATATGGAGGACATGAGGCCAGGGCCATCCTTTGAAACATTCAGTTCCCTTCAGGAGTGGGATTCCGAGTCACATAGTGAGGCTGAGGTGAAAGAGGATCCCAGAATGTTTAATTTGGATACCATGAATGTTATACTCAAGCATATTAACAAATCACTAGGCATTGAGGAACCGACAGTTCTGGTCAAACCACAGGATGCACTGTTTTCGTAACACCAAGTGAAATCTAGAGTGTTCCATACCCATAAGGTGATAAAACACTTGGGGCTAGATTTACTAAGCTGCGGGTTTGAAAAAGTGGGGATGTTGCCTATAGAAACCAATCAGATTCTAGCTGTCATTTTGTAGAAAGTACTAAATAAATGAAAGCTAGAATCTGATTGGTTGCTATAGGCAACATTCCCACTTTTTCAAACCCGCAGCTTAGTAAATCTAGCCCTTGATCTCTAAGGAGTGGCAAGCCTTAGACAAAAGTCATCCTAACATGGGAAGACTGAACCGCATGTACCCTTTCCAGGATGAATATATGCTGACATGATGTTCGGTACCTAAGGTGGATTCAGCCATAGCTGGCTTATCCTCAAGAACCACTCTCCCATGGGATGATGGGGGACCATTGAAAGACCCCAATGGATAGGAGAATGGAGACTTCCTTCAGGAAATTACACATCTCCTCAGGCATAACTCTAAAGTCTGGTATAGCCGTGGCTTCGGTAGCAGTCGAGGGGAAATGAGGATGTAGACCGGTAGCACATTTATCCTCGAGTAAGCACAGTGTAGACAGGAATAAAAGGTATAATTCTGTGACAATGGGTTAAGAACCTGCCAAGTATCAAATAGATCTAGTTCTCTCATATATTTGAGAACTTTGGTATTGGCCTATGAGGATGAGTTTGTAGTTTAATTTAATTTATCGAGAGATTGATCCAAAACTGTATTGAAGTCCCCTGCAGACATTATACAGTATGTAAAAAAAATCCAAAATATTTGCCCCAAAGTTGACAGCAAATTTATTTGCTATGGTGATTTCTAGGTGGCCTAGTTTACCTGTTAATATGATGTATCTACCTCCTTGTTTATAGAGCAGGAATACAGTTCAAAGGGAAAAGAAATGCGTAATAATATGATACTACAATTATGTTTAGTAGGGCTAGAGGAATAAAAATACTGCGGGATAAAGCTTTGATGATAAAGAGGGATGGTTTTGTGTTTTAAAGGTAGTTTCTTGGAGAAAGACTATTTCAGCATGGAGTTTGCGTAACATGTAAAATAATAATGCTAAGGGGCTTTATTGGCCCACAAAAATATCTTTAATTATTTTGATTCGCATGATTGGAGTTTGAGTGTTTTGAAATGGGGTCCCCCAACACATAAGGGGAATATTGGTGAGGGGTTGAGGGAGGAGGCGGGTGAGGATTAAGAAGGGGAAAAGGTAGAGAGGGGTGGAGTGGCATATGACAATTGAGAGAGGGAGTTAGAGTAAGCACACCCTCCATACTAATTGTGAGGGGAGAGACCCCCTAACTGTTAGGACTGTGAAGTCTGAAAATGTACAGTTTTTGAAGTTGGCTACATCTCGGGAGAATTTAGTGTACAGAAGGTTTGGGAGAACTGAAGGGAGTGGGTAAACATTTAAAGATTACAAGCAACTGCAAGATGAAATAATAGGAGAGGTAGGCGGGTTTTCCCAATTTCCTGTGCCAACATGTAGCATATATGATCTCTTATGGGTAATAAAGAGTTCAGCGGTTAACAGACCTCAGCCGCACAGGTTCCTTTTCATGAAGTGAATATCAGCACCTTGCCATTAGGCAGTGTAATTCAGGTTAGAGATTAACTGGGCTGCTGCCTGTCCTGATATGTATGTCCTGCAATACAGTCAGGCCTCCGGTTGTAGAGGTCTACACCACACAGGATGTCTGGAAGACAGTCAGCGGGAGTTATGTCCAGGAGGGTGACAGTTCCTACCTGATGTGTAAGTCAATTCTGGTGCATTTGTTTGACCACAGTGCTGCTGCGTGTGGTCATGTTGGATATATTGGTAAGTGCTGCTTGGCATTGACCATCCCCTGAGAGCCAACTAAGGGTATCGCCAACTTTGCTGTTGGCTCGTGGCCAGAGGCTTGATCTCAGCATGCCTTATGTTGGTAGTAGAACTGCAACTTTTCTGTTACCCTATATTGTAAAATTGCCACCTCTCAGAACTCACAATTGATTGCTGTTCCCATTGGGCAATACCTGCAATTCCCCATATAAATTCCCTCCATATAGAATTCCTTAATTCTGAGATCTCTTTTGAAGAGGTTACACAGGCCCTGTGCAGCCTCCTCAGCTCCTTGATGGATTGATTCACTGCTTAACATTTTAAAAATTGACCTCTTGGCATCTAGACTCAGCAATATTTAACTCTTTGCTTGATGGAGCACATTTTCAACCTGCTTCCACCCGGGCAAAAATTGTCATTAATAACCAGTGCAAGAATCCCAGTATATGTTCAAGCCATCACCCAGTTCCCTGTTAAAAGTAGACTTTAAGCTCTTTTGTCGAGATCCCGGTGACCAGGCTTGGTCATGTGATCACATGTCTTACTCATTTGGACCAGGTTGTATTTATTCAAGGCCACTGATAAGACAAGAAGAACTGTAGATCTAATTCACCTGGCTAATAACAAAATATCCCCTCAATTTTAGCACTAGATTGTCACGGTCTCAAGCGATAGCAGGTCTTTACAATGCGAATCCTAGGGTCTGCACAGTTTAGCGCTACACCAACAGGGCGCCGAGTCTAACGAGCAGACGGTGTTCACCAGGAACTGCCGCAAGGCAGTATGGTCTTAGCTGTGTCTTGCTCGCAGGTCGCGGCCCCTGCGAGAGTACTGCACGAGGCCCTCTTGGGAAGTTTGGAACCCAGCAGGTAGGATAGCAGGTATTAGAATAGAATGTCAGCCTTGCCGACGAGTATAGTAGCAGGTACGTGAGTCGAGTGTCAGCTTAGCAGACTAGTATAGTAGCAGGTACGTGAGTAGAGTGTCAGCTTTGCAGACGAGTATAGTAGCAGGTACGTGAGTAGAGTGTCAGCTTTGCAGACAAGTAGAACAGATAGTTGGTAACTGAATGGAGAGTCAGCTTTGCAGACGAGTAGTACAGATAGTTGGTACCTGAATGGAGTGTCAGCTTTGCAGACGAGTAGTACAGAGTAGCCACATCTAAGGTACCCAAAAGGCAACTGAGAAACAGGCACTGAGGGTTTGGAGGAAGTGCCTTTTGTATTTGGCGCCAGGATTGCCTGGCCAATAGGAGGACAGGCATAGATTTTATAAGTTGCGGGTCACCTGTGAACACAAAATACCTCTATATGTGGACGATATTCTACTCGCCCTATCACATAATATGACGTTGCAGCCCAACTTCATAAAACAAATTCAGACATATGGGTCTCGATCAAGGTACACAATGTATCCCTCATAAAACTGAGGTCGTTCTCGGTAAACTTCTTTAACTGAATTTTAATTATAGTTGGCAACCTGCAAAAATATGTTTGGAGATATACATTACTAAGCACTACGAAGACCTTTTTGCAGCTAATTTTCCCCTGCTGAGTTAGACTCTTAAATTCAACTTGTCTAATTGGGGTAGACATCTCATCTCTTGGATTAAGTGGATTAATGCTCTCAAAATGAATCTGTTCTCACTTAGCCCAGTGCATTTGAAATCGTGTTCATGCTGGTACAAAGATATAGGTGGATATTGAAGGGGAGTTGATAGATTCTGTCTCATTTTGCTGGGGATCCCACAGAAGTCATGTCCATGTAACTGCAGAGAACTACCCACTTAGTTATTTCTTTGTAATATCATGGATAAGGCATCTAGAGCTTTTGCTCTGTCATCGCCTCCAAGATTTGTTCTTCTCTGGAATAAACCACACGTTTTCCTCTGTGAATGCATCTTGGGGAGTTTGAGTCTTGGTCTAGCAGACACATTTGATTTATCTCTGTTATTGCTCTCCTACAGGTCTTTCCAGATTTCCTCCACAGTTCAAACGAAGGTGTTGCAGGAAATTAGATAGGAACATGAGATGGGAGTGGACTTAGACCTCAAAGACTGGGTCAAGATCAGATACAACCTAAGTCCTCTATTTGTGTCTGTATAGGGGTTACTATTGCTGCACCCTGTAGACTGCATGCTATTTATCCCTCATCTGTATTTTGTTAAAGAAACTGTATCCAAGCTGGCAAATTCAAGCATATTTTGGTGAGAATGCCTAGAGGCGTATAACCAGTGCACATCTTAGCCTAAGATTTGGGAGTTTTCTTTATACCCATGGCAGGATTTATTATACCAAATTTCATTACAATCTGAAATGATCAGTTTGAAACCCTGTGTTGATTTGATGTGGAATGACCCTATAATTAATTACATTTGACCTGTGTCAGTATATACTAATCTCCCGACACATGGCATTTCCCCTAACCATTGGTCCAACCCTATTCCCACCCTTTGTCCTCATCCAAATTTGCGCCCCCCCCCCCCCTTTGCGCCACCAATCTCGTGAAAATATCCACATTTCCCTGCTCCCCTCACTAACTTTCTCCTGTACTCTCTGGAATGCCTGCGTGCAATAAATTGGCCTCCATCCATGACCTTTTCATCTCTAACTCGCTTAACCTACTCCCCATCTTTGAAACCTGCCCCCCCCCTTTTTGATACCACTTCTCCTTCTTCCTGCTGCTATGGGGGCCTCTTACTGGAAACCAACCAGGTGGTGGTGATGTGGGCATCTATCTCTCTCACAGCTACACTTTCCAGGTCACTCCTTCCTTCTCATTCTCCTTCTTTTGAGGTCCACTCCGTTCATCTTTTTTTTTTTTTCCTCCTGTCAACCTTCCAGTCGAGGTCATCTACCGCCATCTGGGCCCCACTTCTTACAACTTTGTGGCCTGGCTCCCCTACTTCCTGTACTCTGACCTTTCCTCTTTCAACCTGGACAATATTAACATCCCCATTGACAACCCCTCTGTTTCAGCGGCCTTCAAACTTCTCTCCCGCATATCCTTTGGCCAATCTCAATGGACATTCTCCCCCACCCTTACCTCTGCCACTCTCTAGACCTTGTTTTCTCTAACCTTTGCACCATTTCGGACTTCTCCAACTAAACTTGGCTGCTCTCCCACCACCTCCTCTCCTTGCCTCCTGTTCCCTTCCTCTCACTCTTGACCTTACTACCTTCTCTCCCTCACTGTCACCTTCGGCTACCCTTGCTATCCTTGTAATTGTCAGGAAACTTCCCTTTGTAATGTGATAAGCATTGGTTAATAGATTTAGTGTGATTTTGTTACCCATCTTGTATTACTGTTGTATTTGTTTAACTTGTTTTTCAGTTATGCTGTGCTATGTAAAATGTTATTTGTTATTTGTTTATGTAAACTGTCTACATTGTTTGTACTTCCACCATGTGTGAAACTTTGTGGCGCCCCATAAATAAAGGTTAATATTAATAAAACTAATTTTCACATTGAAGTATTTCTATTGTATTCCAATATGGCTTTCTAATGTTTGTTATGCAAATGAAACCCGACTTATATTATTTTTGTAAAATATATTAGATTTTTTTTTTAAGTAAAGATTTGTAGCAATACAGCAATTTTAAATGTTATGAGCCCTTTAAAGTGCAATAATGGTTATTGATTATACAATATAAGCCTAGTAATGCTAAGAATAGAAGTAGCTGTAAGTAAAGTGGCTAGCTGCATACACTAAAATAGACTATGGGGTATATTTACTAAGCGGCGGGTTTGAAAAAGTGGAGATGTTGCCTATGGCAACCAATCAGATTCTAGCTGTCATTTTGTAGAATGCACTAAATAAATGAAAGCTAGAATCTGATTGGTTGCCATAGGCAACATCTCCACTTTTTCAAACCCGCCGCTTAGTAAATCTAGCCCTAAGAGTTAAATAAAATGCAAGCGTGTGCTCATGTGGCTATTGGCTATAGGCTTAGATTCAGACATGTTAATGATGTTGATATTCATTGCAGTGGCTAAAACTAGCCACACACATTGTAACCCAGTACAATCATATTGCCCACCACATCCAGGGGCGAACGCAGGATTTAGAAGGGGGGGTTTCCGCCCCCCAAAAAAATAGAGCGAGAAGCTCCATTTCGGCAAGTCTGAAATGTACAGCAGCAGCGGCGCTGTCAAGAAGCATCCGCAGCAGTGCTGTATTGTAGTACAATACAGCACTGCCGCGGACGCTTCTTTGACAGCGCCGCAACTGCTGTACAGTACCGTTGGTTCGCGGAGGGGGGGGTTTCTGGAGAACCAAAAACCCCCCCTGCGTGCGCCACCGACATCATTTGGAAAAACTATTTCAGTTAGCTTGCAAATTTTCTGTCATCCTGTATATACTACAGTTAGTCTCTGCTCCAATGTTGAATAGTCTGTCTGGAAATGACTACACCAATGCATGTATGGTGAGTTTAAGGGTACATATTCACAACAGTACATTTAGTAGAGGGTGAAGTTTATTGCGTTCATAGCCTGCCTGACATTTGTTAACATTTCCATGAATGTAGCACTGATGTTTTGTTCTATGTAAGGTGATGGCAGCACAGGGTAATGCATTATTGGGGGGGGGGGATTTAAATAGTGCTCATAGTGTGTAGGACGTCCAGGATGTGTATGAACTCAATCAATATATGTGTGTGTATATATAATATACCTAATCTTTGTATTTTTATTTTCCTATCCAGGTGATTTAGACTTGGCAGACTTTTTTGATGATCCCACACAACCACCCAAAGTTGTCCCCAAACCGCCTCCTAAGAAGCCAGGTAATTCTATAAATGACATGTGAATGCTACATACACACACTGACAGCTCTACCAGAATCCAGGGACTCCTGCATTTTGCCTCAATCTCCCGCCTTTTGATTGACATCCTAAATCTGCTCGGAGCTGGGTTGAGGCAGAGGTGAGGAAGACTATGACAGACCTCTCCTTTCCTGGCTCGAAGCTGCTTCCTTTTGGCACATTTCCCCCTCACTGCCAGATTGAAGTGTTGGCATGTCTATATACAGTAGTTTTCTAAGACTTTTGTAAGATTTTTTTTTTTCTTTTCTTTTTCTTTTTTTGTTGTTACATTTTTATCAGTTTATGCACATTTTATTTACAGTATATAAAAGAAAACAAGATTTGGTTAAAAAAATGCACATTACTATCAATTTCCTTCATTACTAATCCTGTTGTAAGTATAAAAAAGCTTCTCACCCCAGTATAATATATACAAGAGTTTTCTTTATAGTCAACCGGTTTTTCCTTAGTGACATTATGTGATGGTTATTTAATACCATTGCAGAAAGGAGCATATTTACAAAAAACCATAACAACCAATCCAACATAAGCTTTTGTTGCCCTATTTGCACTAGACCAGCGTTTCCCAAACCCAGTCCTCAGGGACCCCTAACAGTGCAGGTTTCCAGGTTACAAGTGATATAATTATACCACCTGTGGATCTTTCAAACTGTGTCAGTCAGTAATGATTACACCTGTGCTCGAGCAAAGAGATATGGAAAACCTGCACTGTTAGGGGTACCCGAGGACTGGGTTTGGGAAACACTGCACCAATAAATGATTGGCTGTTAGGGACTGCTGCAGTCTTTCACCTTTGAGCAGTATTGGTAAATATCCTTGTCGTATAGTTTTGCTCCACGTGAAACACTTTGAATTTTTTTGTACGGTTTCATCTCAGTTTCATCAGATGGTAAAACATTTTTCTATATGCCACAGTATTGCCTGTATACCCAAATAGGATTCAAGTTAGGCTACCTTGGATACTATTTTCATCCTTAGAGCTGTACAATTGGCCAAATGTATAGAGCACTTAGAATATTGTTACACACACACTTGGTCCTATAGAAATGAAATTGCATACATACAAGTTTCTGTATCCCACCAAGATGTCATATTGTAGGATCACCATGACACATTTTCTGATGCTTTCATGCATTTTCATTTTCAGATGTCCCTATCACAACTAGGAAGCCACGACTATCAACCAATAAGCCACCAAAAAAGAAAGGTATTATTTCTAGAGATGGTCACTGACCCCCGTGTTTTGGTTTTGTTTTTGGTTTTGGATCTGGATTACCTTCGTGTTTTGGTTTTGGTTTTGCAAAACCGCCCTTGCGTGTTTTGGTTTTGGTTTTGTTTGGTTTGGTTTTTGCTATTTTTGAAAAAAATACCATTTTAAAATAACCTAATTTAGTGCTCCACCAGTTTCTTAGATAAATGAGGTAATTCTAAAGCTAATAAATTATGAAAAAAACAGTTTAATCCCTGGTAGGCCGTCCTTAATGCGAACACTTGTCTGCAAATTATACAGTCAAACCTGGTTGTCTACCTCCTCCATTTTTGATTATTGGCAATGTAGCCATCGTCTTTAGGTGTAAATTACACCCTACACTTGTAGTTGAATATTAAAAAAGCAGCCTGCACAGACTGTGGAACTAGAAAGTAAAATTAAATGGACCACGATACTTTGGTGGCTATCTATCCCCCCCCCCCCCCCCCCCCGCCCTCCACTTGTAGTTGAATATAAAAAAAGCAGCCTGCACAGACTGTGAAGCTAGAAAAGTAAAATTAAATGGACCACGGTACTTTGGTGGCTATCTATGCCCCCCCCCCCACCCTCCACTTGTAGTTGAATATAAAAATAAAGCAGCCTGCATAGACTGTAGAACTAGAAATTCGAATATACAAAGAAATGGACAAAGGCAGTTTGGTATCTGTCTGCATCAGACCCCCCCCCCCCCCCATCCACGTGTAGTAAAATAGAAAAAAAGCAGCCTGCATAGACTGTAGAACTAGAAATTTGAATATACAAAGAAATGGACAAAGGCAGTTTGGTATCTGTCTGCATCAGATCACCTCTCCACTAGGAGTAAAATAGAAAACTATTCAGCCGTTATATAATCTAGAATAAAAATAGAAATTGAGAAAGGCAATTTGGTATCTGTCTGCATCATAATCATCAACATCCTCATTAGCGCCCTCGTCACCTCCATAAATCTCCCCTCATCCTCTTCTATTTCCAAAGTGGCATCCTCAATTTGTGTATCACCGGCTACACTCCGGCTGTTCAGGTACACATCAGCAGAACTGCTGAAAGGGCCCTTCTTTATGGGTACACTAACAGAATGCTCACGATTAGACATACCACTGTTGGATGGACTCTCCACAGGGATTGGTGTCATTTTTGAATCAGAGCAAACATTATCCTCTAATACCTTACTGTTATCTTGCAGCTCGGTTTTGACGCGTAACAGTAGTTGTGCACCAATTGTAGGCTCGGTAACTCTTTGGGATCTGCCACTAATAGACAAAGGTGAAGGCCTCATTCTCTCTTTGCCACTGCGTGTGTAGAATGGCATGTTGGCAATTTTTTTTTTATCGGCACTTAACTTTTGCTCAGTAACACTTCTTTTTCGCTTCAACACAGTAATTTATTTTTTTTATTTTGTTTTTTGGACTGATTTCGAAACACTCTGTAGTTTGACATCGCTTTGCCCAGATGACGTACTGGGAACACTAACCTCAGGACTGGTGACAGAACCTGGTTGCTCATTCTGATCATATGTGGACTGCTTTAAATCCATTCTGAGCGCAAAGCACTTGTAGTGGTAAAAATTATTTGGTAGATACTGCTGACAGATATGACTTTTGACAGCCAGAAATATTTATGCACAATTATGGGAGACACCCCAAAAGCACTGGGGAGTGCCAAATATTACAAAAATAAAATAAACCTCTATCCTCCTCTCTTCTCTAGCGATTTTTCTTACAGCAATTGGAATAAGAATATTGTATTCTCTGTCCCTGCTCTAATCAGCCTGTGACTACACCCTGCTCTCTCCCTCTGTCAAATGGCGATGGATTGCTGTGGAGGCAGGTATTTATAATCTTGAAGTATCGCGAGAACCGAGCCACAAGATCCGACGACGTCTCAATGACGTTTGGCCTCGATTTGGATTCGGAGCGGGCGGGAGAGTACCGAGCTACTCAGCTCGGTACTCGGATACCCAAAGTTCGGATGGGTTTGGTTCTCGGGGAACCGGACCCGCCCATCTCTAATTATTTCTGACCCAGACTACCTGATACAGATGGTGTACTTAATTGGGAAATACATTCAGGTTATATTAAAAGTGAAATATAAGAAATTATTCTTCAAAATGTAGTTACTTTGACTCGTACTTGAGTGTCCCTCAGCTTATATTTCAATCCTTCTCCAGGGACTCCTGGTGACATCAGACCTCCAAAATGCAGGAGTTGATGTGCAGAGATGTCTGTAGGGGAATGTAATGCAAATACAACTTGGTGCCACTCTCAGTTTGTGTAAGACTTTATGGGGTAAATGTATCTGAGAGTTTTCCGGCGAGTTTGAAAAGTGGAGATGTTGCCTATAGCAACCAATCAGATTCTAGCTATCATTTTGTAGAATGTACTAAATAAATGATAGCTAGAATCTGATTGGTTTTTCAAACCCACCAGAAAACTCTCAGCTTGATACATTTACCCCTATGTCTTGCTCAACCACCAAATATAGATGGCAGCCTTTGTAGTGAAAGAATGGTATGCCTTACTGCTACTACAATACATAACAGGCTAAGGGGGCCTCCATTCCCCCGTGAGGGCCCCTGCCCCCGACCGAACAATAATGCTGTTGAGCACTTTCAAGGGCCCCCTGGATATCCGAGGCCCCTGGGCTGTAGCCCAGTTAGCCCTATGGTTAATCCGGCCCTGAACATAATATATTCATAATGTTGTTTTGCATAGAAGCCACACATTATTATTATTATTATTCATTATGCACTAGTGATTCCCTGTAAATCTGTAATTAAAAGTGCCAGTGAGAAATTGAGAAATAGTGTACATTACATCGGCATGGGTCTACACATGAAATCTATCAAACATACAGTCACTTCCTCTCGATACTGAGGTGATAATCTTAGCTTGGATACACATATTGTTAGCGAGTATCTGTGCATACTTGTTTAAAGAAAAGGCGCCCTTGTATATCAAATAAGAATAATGTGATAGCTTTTCTGTTTAAATATCTGGATCTTGAGGTCTGATCTTTCCACTATAGGCTCCTCTTACTGATTATCAGCTCAGAAAGTGCAGGATATAGGAACAGAGATGATAAAGGATCATATAGTGTAGTAGATATAAACTACACATACATCAATATAAAACTCATAGGGCCTGATTCATCTTCATACGTAAGTCCCGTTTTGTGCCGTATCTTCTGTAAAACTGCTCTGTGCATGCTTAGAAACAGATATTGCGCCAGTGAACTCAATTGCATGCATTTTGTGCCCAAAAGCAATTGACACTTCCCTCTACCCAAGACTTGAAGAGAGGAACGGGGGTGGGAAGGGGCGGGTGGACATAGGCAGTGTAGAGTAATGTCATGGTGAGGTCCAGCTCACGCACATTAGTCCGATTCAAGCTCTGGGCATCTCTTGGGTATGTATCACTTGCATCAGCTACAGGCCAAGTGTAAGTGTCGGCTGATGCATATGAATGCCAGAATATATGTTTGCAAGTAAGAGAAACTATAAAAATGCATTTTATGTGCAGTACGTATTAATAATATCCTGAATTGTGTATTTTATGTAAAAAGAAAAATATATATTTTACATATAGTTTTATTAATGATTATAGTATTAATTATTAAATTGTGTGTGTGTGTGTATATATATATATATAATTTTATTTTTTTTGCATGTGTCCTGATAGGACTTGATATTGCACATATCATCATCATCATCATCATCATCATCATTTATTTATATAGCGCCACTAATTCCGCAGCGCTGTACAGAGAACTCATTCACATCAGTCCCTGCCCCATTGGAGCTTACAGTCTAAATTCCCTAATATATACACACACTCACACAAAGACAGACAGAGAGGGAGACAGACAGAGACTAGGGTCAATTTTTTTTTTTGATTGCAGCCAATTAACCTACCAGTATGTTTTTGGAGTGTGGGAGGAAACCGGAGCACCCGGAGGAAACCCACGCAAACACAGGGAGAACATACAAACTCCACACAGATAAGGCCATGGTCGGGAATCGAACTCATGACCCCAGTGCTGTGAGGCAGACGTGCTAACCACTAGGCCACTGTGCTGCCCCATATGCATGTGCATATGTGCAACATGTGCAGTGTCTCTGTCTGCATACAGCATGTGCAATATACACATGTGCAGTGTCTCTGTCTGCATACAGCAAGGAACCTATAGTGAGGGCGTACTTATACCCTTATTCAAATGGAACCTTCTCTTGAGATCCGCTTGCAGTTGAATACGGGTGTACATGCGTGCAAGTTGCATTTAATTTTTTTAAAAGCAAGTTGCGTTGACTTCGCGTTCGAATATTATTCTTGCCTATAGTGAACTCATCTGGTACACTTTTTCGTAGTGTCTACGTCCTCACAGATGTGATCTCTTACAAGACAGGAACATGTGTACTTCAGATATACAAAGGCCTGTGTTTGGGACTTCACAGGGAGAACAGTAATGTAATAAACAAGTCCCCCCCTGCTCCTCCTCCTCAAATCTAATATATAAATGTCTAGTGGCGTCTGTCTGTGTGTGTGTGGAAAAAATAAAACCGAGCTGCAGCGCCACCTGCTGGGCAGAGTTATACACTGACCTACTAAATTCTTAGTGTGTGTGGGGAAAAAATTTCAAAAAGGGCTGAAATTTGGTAGGGCTCAAACTCATTTTTCGTGAGGTAATTTTACCTCATGAACACACATGTGTAGAGGCGTGCGTTTGTGTGTGTGTGGAAAAAAATATTTTCTCAGAAAGGGCTCATCCAATTGACCTGAAATTTGGTATACTGACATTATTTGACAAAAAAAATAGAATAGTCAAGTCAGTTAACTTCCATCATCCCCCCTTCCCCCCGTGGGAGGGGTAGTAAAGGCTAAATTTACGAGTTGAGGGCTCAAACTCATTTTCGTGAGGTAATTTTACCTCATGAACACACATTAAAAAGGCCGCTTGCATCGGGAAGTAACGCTCTTCCCCTGAGGAGGCCTGGGCTAGGCCCAAATGCATGACAAGAACCTTTTTATTACCTTAAGTAGCTTGATTTGACTAGAATGCATGAGTATCATGCACGGGTTACTTGTAATATACATTTTCCAAAGATTCAAGTAGTGCCCATGCGCGGCCAGCGAAACCTGATCTCTAGAACTAATTCTGTCCTCCAATGAAGTAATTTCCTGGATGTAGTTCACATTAAGTCTATGTACTGAACTAAAAAGCGAGCTATATTGTTAAATATCAGTGTTTGAAAACCAATGTAAATTAATAATTAATAAATAATTAATAATAATAATGTTTTCTTTTGCAATAAAAATATAGTTTTCATGTAATCTGAACTGCAAATCTTCAACTTATTTTCAGCTGTTACTCAGAAGTTCTTGTGACACACCCGGCCTGCTGACCCAACACACGGGTTGGGGAATCACGCTCTACTGTAGATGCTTTTCAACCATATTTATGCCCCTGTTGTTTATAACAGTAGTGATTTACAGTTTTGTATTTTTAGTTTTACTCAGTACTGTTTTCTGTTATTTTTCAAAGATCCCAATGATTTAGACCTGGCAGATGCCTTAGATGACAAAAATGATCGACCTGTAGGAGGCGGAGGAGGTGGTGGAGGAGGAGGAGGTATGTACTGACTTGGTGAAAACATTGTACTTCATTACACATTTGTTGTAGGAAGGAATTCCTAGCTCTATATCACCCATGCATTATATATAATCTATGTGCTCAGGCACATTTCACAGCTTCTCAATCACAGCCAGCTAGTGCAGGGTCTTGCAGATATACATTGGCTATGTGTATTTGTATGTACGCTGAGAGCAAAGGAGAAGGTAACGTAGAACCAGGAGACTTCTGGGAAGTGACTGGCTGCGGTACCCATCATGTATGACAGAGAGGAGCACCTCACATAGAAAGGACACATGGTAATAGTAAAGAGATAGTAATATTATTTGTAGACAACAGTACAGTAATAGGCTGTACAGGATAGCAATTTTTATTGATATCAGGCCGAATTATGCAGTGATTATGCAGGTACATCCAGGATGGCACACACCCCCTCTAAAATATAGCTGCTTCCAAAAATTGGGTTTGTCGCTAGTGACAAAGTAAGAATAAATAAAAAAAGTTTTCTGCACGGTATAGTCCCTTTGTCACATGTATTTATTTTGCTGTACCCACCTAAGTAAAATTTGTAGCAAAGTAACAAACAGATTGCTCTTTTTGAACTATCAAAACTTCACTGTCTCAAAATTGTATGTTTTATAGTTCAAACAAGACAAGTATTAACTCCCCCACCACCACCCATGTAAGCACTACACCATGCAACCCGTAGGAATTAAGGCGCAAACAGAGCATTGAATATTGATCATTAGTGGAACCCAAAACGCTCTGCTCATCTAGATTTGCAAAAGAAAAAAGAGAGGAAGTATATATATCGAGGCACTCCGGGATGTTTAATTCAATTAAAAGCATCTATTTTATTGGTATGCATTAAAAATATGCATACAATAAAATATATGCTTTTAATTGAATTACGGTAAATATCCCCGAGTGCCTCAATATATACGTCCTCTCTTTTTTTTCTTTTGCATTTTTGATATGAGTATTTGGGAGCACCCCTCGGAGAAATAAAGATGCATATCAGTGATACCAATTGAGATTTAGATGAATACCTATTATAATAGGGGATGTTCTATGATGTATATTATTGAATTAATAATCTGGTGCGGTTAATTTCCCTTCCTTATATCATGTAGATTTGCCACAATTTATACTGGAAATCCATAATTCACCCCAAACGTCATTAATTACATTTGAATCGCAGCCTCACCCAGTTTTTGTCTCCAGCACATTCGACAAGCCCTTAATCTAAAGAACAAATAGGGAGCTCTTTCATTGCTGTGGTAGTCACCATCTCGATGACAGTAACACCGACAACAAAGACAGCAACATAAAAATGATTGACGTGACTGCGGCAGTGAGTATATATGTACATACCATAATTTAGATGTACAGCATCTCCGACAGCTCTTATACCCGTCACCTGTAAATTCCGAATAAACCAAAGGCAACGACTGGGAAGGACGTCATTCACACTGCTGACAGTGCGTTTGGCGTTTTTAAGGAGGCAATGGGTGGACCCGCCGCTTCTATAATGTATTCTGGCGCCAGGTCCACCCATTGCCACCTTAAAAGCGCCACGTTTTGTTTTGGGTTTTTTTTCTCAGTTCTACTGGTAGCATAATACATTTTAACATAGGCAGGAAGGAAGGTTTTTTTATAGGCTCATTTTATTAATTCTGACTACTAGTCAAGATTCTTCTGGCAATATTCCAGAGGATTATAATCTAGCAGAAGAACTATCTGTTCATTTAGGGATGCTTTCACCAGTTTCTGTCCATTAGTTGCAGAATTGGGTTGTTCATCCTCTCTTTCAAAAAGTTCACCTAAATTGAGCTGGTAACCAAAGCCCTGGGTTAATTGCTCTGTTGAATGTGGAAGGCGTTACCAGGTTTCAAGCAACTTGTACACATGCTCAAAAGATGTTGTGTAGACGAACAGTTTCTACTAGATGAAGGTCAATGTCTGGTACATAGCACTGAGAAAAGATAAGATAGATAAGGAGCACAGAGACCTTTGTGATAGTCTCAGAAGGATGGCAGAAATTATGAAGTTTTATATCTTTTATATCCACTTAGTAGTATACTCATGATCACACAATGTAACCAGCTGCAGAAAGCAATAATTAAATGGAATATGACACATGACCCAGGTAGTATTGCTATTACACTAATAAATAAAGTTATGTTTATGCACGGTTACCAGTAGAATATGTAACTGTAGAGGCATGCCTTTCAGGCCATCCCTATGAAGCTGATACTGCGCTCAGTCCACGGTTAAATTGGGTTAAGACTGATTACGATTTCTCCAACTAAGAGGAGTGTTTTCATGCTGATATTATTATTATTATTATTATTATTATTAATAATATTTATAAGGCGCCACAAGGCATCCGCAGCGCCGTACAGAGACAAACAAAATTACAATACAATGGGAGACAGCACAGTACAGTAAACACAGCAACTTAGTAAGCTCAATGCACAGCTAGAGAGGGCGGGGAAGGGGGAGGGAGGATCCGCAAACGACTGGGCCCAAGAAGGAGGGCGCGGAAGACAGGGAGACCCCCAGGGGGGAGGAGGGAGCGAGAGTGGACGTGGGGTGGAGGACACTCGAGGAGGAGGGCTAAGTAGCTGGAGAGCAGAGTTAGAAGTGGTGGAAACAGGAGGAGAGATGGCCCTGCTCAGAGGAGCGTACAATCTAAGGGGAGGGGTGGACAGACAGAGAGACGCAGGGGAGAGAGGGAGAGTAGGGGGACGGAGGCAGAAGATAAGGTAGGAAGTTAAGTGGGAGACAGAAAGGCTTTAAGAAAAAGGTGGGTTTTTAGGGCCCGTTTAAAACTGGACAGATTAGGGGAAGTTCTGATGGAGGGAGGGAGCTTGTTCCAGTGGAGGGGGGCGGCGCGGGCGAAGTCTTGGATACGCACGTGGGAGGAGGTTATAAGGGGGGAAGAGAGGCGACGGTCAGAGGCAGAACGGAGAGGGCGGGATGGAGCATGAATAAAGAGGAGGGTGGAGATGTAGGGTGCAGTGGAGTTGGCGAGGGCCTTGTAGGTGAGTGTGAGGAGCTTAAAGAGGATTCTGAAGGGGAATGGGAGCCAGTGAAGGGCTAGGTAGAGGGGGGAGACAAAAGAGGAGCGGCGAGAGAGGAAAATAAGCCTAGCTGCAGCGTTAAGGACGGATCGAAGGGGATCGAGATGAGAGTGGGGGAGGCCAGTGAGGAGGAGGTTGCAGTAGTCCAGGCGGGAGATGATCAGAGAGTGGATAAGGCATTTGGTGGCATCTTGGGAGAGGAAGGGCCGGATGCGAGCGATGTTGCGCAGCTGGAAGCGGCAGGATTTAGCAATAGAGAGGATGTGGGGGCCAAAGGAGAGGGAGGAGTCGAGGATGACACCAAGGCAGCGAAGTTGGGGGACAGGGGAGATAGAGGTGTTGTCGACAGTGATTGAGAGGTCAGAAGGGGATGGGGTATGAGAGGGAGGAAAAACTATGAGCTCAGTTTTGGCAAGGTTGAGTTTGAGGAATCGAGAGGACATCCAGGAGGAGATGGCAGAGAGGCAGGCGGACACCCTAGAGAGGAGGGAGGGAGAGAGATCAGGAGAGGAGAGGTATAGTTGAGTGTCGTCAGCGTAAAGGTGGTAGCTGAAGCCGAAGGAGCTGATGAGTTCACCCAGGGAGGAGATGTATAGAGAGAAGAGTAAGGGTCCCAGAACAGAGCCCTGAGGGACCCCGACTGGAAGGGTGGATGGGGGGGAGAGAGACCCAGAGGTGGTGACAGAGAAGGAACGGTGAGTAAGGTAAGAGGTGAACCAGGACAGGACTGGGCCGGAGAGGCCGAAAGACTGGAGGGTGTGAAGGAGGAGGGGGTGGTCAACGGTGTCAAAGGCTGCAGAGAGGTCAAGGAGGATGAGAAGGGAGAAGTGGCCCCTGGCTTTAGCAGAGAGGAGGTCATTGGTGACTTTAGCCAGGGCAGTTTCAGTGGAGTGGAGGGGGCGGAAACCAGACTGGAGAGGATCAAGGAGGGAGTATTCAGAAAGGTAGGAGGTGAGACGGCTGCAGACGAGCCTCTCGAGAATTTTGGAGGCAAAAGGGAGAAGAGATATGGGGCGATAGTTCGAGAGAGAAGTGGGGTCGAGATTAGGTTTCTTAAGAATGGGGGATACGAGAGCATGTTTGAAGGAGGAGGGGAAGATGCCAGTGGAGAGGGAGAGATTAAAGAGGTGAGCGAGGTGGGAGCAGGTGGTGGGGTAAAGGGAGCGAAGAAGGTGGGAGGGGATGGGATCCAGGGGACAGGTAGTGGGGGGGGAGGATGAAATGAGAGAGTGGACTTCCTCGCCGGTGGTGGGACGGAAGGAGTGGAGGGGAAGGTGGTTGGGGGGGCAGGACAGAAGAGTGGGAGGGGTAGAAAAGAGAGTGGAGGAGGAGATTTCAAGTCGGATGGCCTCGATTTTAGAGGAGAAGAAGGAGGCGAAATCGGAGGCAGTCAGGGAGGAGGGAGGGGGGGGGAGGGGAGGGGGCCAGGAGAGTGCTGAAGGTGGCAAAGAGGCGGCGGGGGTTAGAGGACTGGGAAGAGATGAGGGATTTAAAGAAAGATTGTTTAGCGAGTGAGAGGGCAGAGCTGTAGGATGAAAGGATGAATTTAAAGTGGAGGAAGTCAGCCAGGGAGCGGGATTTTCTCCAGTGACGTTCGGCGGAACGGGAGCATTTTTGGAGGAAGCGGGTAAATTTGGAGTGCCAGGGTTGGGGTTTGGAGCAGCGGGGGTGGACGGAGTGGGCAGAGGCGACCGCGTCCAGAGCGGAGGTGAGGGTGTGATTGTAGAGGGAAACCGCCTGGTTGGGGCAGGCCTGGGAGGAAAGGGGAGAAAGAAGGGTATCGAGAGAGGAGGACAAAGAGGCAGGGTCAAGAGCGTCGAGGTTGCGTATGGACAGAGTAGGTTTGGGCAGGGGGAGGGGAGCAGGAGAAGAGGAGAGAGAGAAGGAGAGGAGATGGTGGTCGGATAGAGGAAAGGGAGAGATGGAGAAGTCGGAGAGATTACATAGGTAGGAGAAGACAAGATCAAGGGAGTGACCAAGGCAGTGGGTAGAGGAGGAGGTCCATTGGGTGAGACCAAGGGAGGAAGAGAGGGTGAGCAGTTTGCTGGAAGCAGGGTAGGTGGGGTTGTCGATGGGGATGTTAAAGTCACCGAGAATGATCGAGGGGAGATCGGAGGAGAGGTAGTGAGGAAGCCAGCTAGCAAAGTTGTCAAGGAAGAGGGAGGTGGGGCCAGGGGGGCGGTAGATGACAGTGACGCGGAGGTGGATGGGGTAGAAGAGGCGGATGGAGTGAGCTTCAAAAGAGGAGAAGGAGAGGGAGGGCTCAGGGGGAATGACACGAAAAGTACAGGTGGAGGAGAGGAGGAGGCCAACTCCACCGCCTGGGCGGGCACCAGGCCTGGCGGAGTGGGTGAAGGAGAGGCCACCATAGGAGAGGGCAGCGGGGGAAGTAGTATCAGAATCGGAGAGCCAAGTTTCAGTAACGGCAAGAAGGTTAAAGGAGTTGGATAGAAAGAGGTCGTGGATAGCAGTCAGCTTGTTGCGGACGGATCTGGCATTCCAGAGGGCACAGAAGAAAGGGGGAGAGGAGAGGGGGGAAATGGGGATGAGGTTAGCAAGATAAGCAGCGCGCGGGGGATGGCGGGGAGGAACGGGAGAGGTAGGGCGGGGGGAGAGTATGGGTATGGAGTGAGAGCGGGGAGGCATAGTAGGGAGAGAGAGTAACAGAACAGTGAGATAGTGGGGACAGTGAAAAACAGGTAAGAACAATGGCAGGAAGACAATGAAAAGGTGGAAGATAATAACGAATTAGGGCGTGGAGGGCATGGAACAACAGTACAGTGAGATAATAAGGACAATGAAGACAGGTAAGAATGATAGCAGAACAGTAAGATAATAAGGACAGCGGATAACGGGTAAGAATAAGCAGGGAGACAATAGTAAGATGGAGGACAATAACCAATTAGGGCGTGGAAGGCAAGGAATAATAGAAGGAGAGGTAATAAGGACAATGGAAATAGGCAAGAATAATAACAGGTAAAAGTAGTTGCTGGTAAATATAAAATCAGGAAAAACAAGATAAAGGCATATAAATAGTAGAATAATAACCGGTAAAAAGTAGTTACTTGTAAATGTACAATCAGGAAAAACAAAATAATGGCATATAAAATAATGTTGTATATGCAGTTGATGCAGTTAAGCCAGGGATTCAGCAGGAGAAGGGTTAACTGACAAGCCGGGTCGGTACACAGTAGATCAGTTGCTGCAGATAAGCCAGGGATTCAGCAGGAGAAGGGTTAATTGACAAGCCGGGTCGGTACACAGTAGATCAGTTGGTGCAGATAAGCCAGGGATTCAGCAGGAGAAGGGTTAATTGACAAGCCGGGTCGGTACACAGTAGATCAGTTGGTGCAGATAAGCCAGGGATTCAGCAGGAGAAGGGTTAATTGACAAGCCGGGTCGGTACACAGTAGATCAGTTGGTGCAGATAAGCCAGGGATTCAGCAGGAGAAGGGTTAACTGACAAGCCGGGTCGGTACACAATAGATCAGTTGGTGCAGATAAGCCAGGGATTCAGCAGGAGAAGGGTTAACTGACAAGCCGGGTCGGTACACAATAGATCAGTTGGTGCAGATAAGCCAGGGACTCAGCAGGAGAAGGGTTAACTGACAAGCCGGGTCGGTACACAATAGATCAGTTGATGCAGGTAAGCCAGGGATTCAGCAGAAGAAGGGTTAACTGACAAGCCGGGTCGGTACAAAGTAGATCAGTTGATGCAGGTAAGCCAGGGATTCAGCAGGAGAAGGGCTAACTGACAAGCCGGGTCGGTACACAGTAGATCAGTCGATGCAGATAAGCCAGGGATTCAGCAGGAGAAGGGTTAATTGACAAGCCGGGTTGGTACACAGTAGATCAGTTGCTGCAGATAAGCCAGGGATTCAGCAGGAGAAGGGTTAATTGACAAGCCGGGTCGGTACACAGTAGATCAGTTGGTGCAGATAAGCCAGGGATTCAGCAGGAGAAGGGTTAATTGACAAGCCGGGTCGGTACACAGTAGATCAGTTGCTGCAGATAAGCCAGGGATTCAGCAGGAGAAGGGTTAATTGACAAGCCGGGTCGGTACACAGTAGATCAGTTGCTGCAGATAAGCCAGGGATTCAGCAGGAGAAGGGTTAATTGACAAGTCGGGTCGGTACACAGTAGATCAGTTGGTGCAGATAAGCCAGGGACTCAGCAGGAGAAGGGTTAATTGACAAGCCGGGTCGGTACACAGTAGATCAGTTGGTGCAGATAAGCCAGGGATTCAGTAGGAGAAGGGCTAACTGACAAGCCGGGTCGGTACAAAGTAGATCAGTTGATGCAGATAAGCCAGGGATTCAGCAGGAGAAGGGTTAATTGACAAGCCGGGTCAGTACACAGTAGATCAGTAGATCAGTTGGTGCAGATAAGCCAGGGATTCAGCAGGAGAAGGGTTAATTGACAAGCCGGGTCGGTACACAGTAGATCAGTTGATGCAGATAAGCCAGGGATTCAGCAGGAGAAGGGTTAATTGACAAGCCGGGTCGGTACACATTAGATCAGTTGATGTAGATAAGCCAGGGATTCAGCAGGAGAAGGGTTAACTGACAAGCCGGGTCGGATATGATTCTGTTTCTCTGTTTGCTGGGGCAACTGTCATGCTGGAGACCGGACTCTAACCAGCATCCACCTGCGGAAATCCAGAGGCCCCAGCAGACAAGTGTTAAGAAAATCCACCAGCATCTTAGGTCTCTGTCAACCAGAGATGATTTCCAGCTGTTGGAATCCATGCTCCAGTCGTCAGTAAATAAAGAGCTCCTCCCTACAGGTTGATATAATAGGCCACATGGCACAAGGCCCTCTACCTTAGAGGAGCAGACAGAGAGCTCAGACAAGTCACAGTGATACAAAACACAATCAAATGAAACACATCAGACCTGACATATGCAGACATCTGGATGACCTGGACATCAAGGAGATGCAGAAACAAAATAAGGGTGTGCAGCCCCTCTCAAGGTAAAGAAGACACATTGATTTTCAAGTTGAGCTTGACAGGGCTCGTAGTCTGGGACATACCAGAGTATGTTATACACCACCTCCACTAATACACCATAACAGAAATGATCATTAAGAAAACAAAATGTATTATTTTATTATTATTACCATTTATTTATATAGCACCACTAATTCCGCAGCGCTGTACAGAGAACTCACTCACATCAGTCCCTGCCCCATTGGATCTTACAGTCTAAATTCCCTAACACACACACAGACAGACAGATAGACTAGGGTCAATTTGATAGCAGCCAATTAACCTACCAGTATGTTTTTGGAGTGTGGGAGGAAACCAGAGCACCCGGAGGAAACCCACGCAAACACTGGGAGAACATTCAAACTCCACAGATAAGGCCATGGTCGGGAATTGAATTCATGACCCCAGTGCTGTAAGACAGAGGTGCTAACCATTTAGCTACCGTACTGCCCACGCACTCTACTGTAGAGGCGCATGTTGAAACCACTCACCGATGAACGCTGTAAGAACAGCCCCACGCCAAAGGTTGGTGTTCCCACTAACGCTTCATATCTATCGTGAATGGAAGTCAGAAATATCAAATCACAATAAAACTGTTGGAACCCTACAACTCCCCTCAATACTGTGGTAGTGGGAAAATAAACTAGATCAGCCGGGAGGAATCCCTGGGCAGATGTTGGAAGAGACAACCCTGTAAAAGTGGTCCTTTGGACACACACCCTTTCTCAGTCCACCCAACAATCAATGTCCCCTACATTAAAATGTGGGAGATATCGGAGATGAATGTTGTATATAACCAATCATTCCACTCTGAAAAAGGACTTGCACTTTTCAATCAGAGCCGGGTCTCTTTAAGTCTCATACGGTACATGTAACCCGGTTTGCACCTCCATGCTGCAGTTATGTAGAAAAGCGCATTTTGTATGTTGCATTTGTATAACTAGATTACTCCAAACAATGTAAAATAAAGCTATCCCAGGATATTGCAGCAGATATTATTTATTACTACTTATTCAAATATTATTTATGGTTCTTATTTTTTATTCGTTTTGATACATTGTGATTTGTTTTCATTTGGTACTTGTTTATTACAGCTTTGTTAAATACACCTGTCACTATACTATTTTTCTTTTTACTTTAAACATTTATTTTTATCATTGAAATTTCCAGATACGATTTTCCTGCCGCTATTCATTACTAATCATGTGGTATTTACCATTAAGGTAGTTTTTTTATTTTCATTTATATGAAATATGAATAAAATGAATATTGAAATATCCATTTCAATATTTATATATTTGGGTTGAGATTTTTCATGTTCCAATTTGAGTATCGTAGTGCGTGTTATTTATTTTACATAATTTTGCTTGATGATGTTGAGTAATACTATGATTTTTTGTTTATTTTTTTTTACTTATTAATGCCATTTCTTTGTATTTTATGCTCTGGCTTATCACAGTCTTCTCTGTATTGCTTTCCCTATCTGTTGGATAATTGCATTGATTTTAGCTCTCTTTAGCCTTTAAATAGTAGTTAGTGCATGGGTTGTGTATAGCTCTTGACAAAGTTACTGTGCTAAGGATCAAAATGACGGTTGGTCATTCTCTTTTACTTACTATTGGCTAAATAAAATGATGATAATTTTGCATTTATGGTGTGCTGACTTCTCCATTTCTTTATTCCATTTAGCTCTCACATACTAAGTTAGTCTATTACAGGTAGACCAAATCTGCAGTCTAAATTTGTGACACTACCTACCCTGGCCACTGGGGGGAGTCCAGTGGACCAGAATGTAATACTTATTTAACTCCAGGATTGGGCCTACTTATGTGGCATGTGCATTGGCCAAATCCACAAGCTAAATTGGCAGGATCACCCAGACACGAATTTAAGCTGCATATTGGGGTGACTTGTGTCGTTCTTGTATATGCTTTGATCTTGGAGGGGTGTTTATTTCTATTCAAGGAGCGTGTCACAGATGTTAGTATGATTGTAAGTGAGAAAAAAATAACATTTATGAGTGGTTCAAGTGGTTATTTTAATTTAAGTTGTGAGGTCTGGAATCAGGATGCTATGCAGTGATTAGGTCTATGTGAAACCACCAGTGAAAACCTGTCTGACGCCCAGTGTGAAGATTACTGCAAACTCCGCAAACAATACTGTTGTATTGCTGGAGCAGTCTGTAGTTTCTTTTGTTTCTGCTGTATACCTTTGTATTGGAAAGACTAACGACCCCTCTGGAATTCAAATAGCTAAGAATTTTCTGGCAGATCCTATAACATTACCCCGCAGTGATGATGGACCCACCTTTAGGTGACCAGGTTGGAATCCCCACCCCTCTTACACTCGTTACACCAACAGTGGGCTACGTAGCGTATTTATGGAAGCAGAAACCATTTGTGGGTGATTGTGATTTTGAAGCAAATGCAGCAACTGGGTTGAATTGTTCCACATTGGGAAAATAACATATTGTACCTCCGGTGGAGAAAATCTAAACTGCTAGACAATCTGACGTTGCACATATATTTTGATGCTAGAAATTTTGTAAACCCTTTGGAATGTTTGTAAATGTGACATTAAATTTAATTTATTGACCAAAATGATTTAACATTATATTTCTTTGTTGGAAAAAGTATACAAACATATGCTTTCAGTAATGCTAAAACAGCAATCCCTGCCCAGTCCTGTACATTTTAACCAATTCCTCCTTACAGAACTGTTGGTGGGCTTTCTTGTATGAACACCCGACTTTAGGTCCTGCAACAACATTTCAATTGGATGAAGGTTCGGGCTTTGTCTTGGCCATTCGAAAATGTACTCTGCCATTTTTCCTGTTCTAGTTGGACCAGCCCAGTGTGTCATAGCCTGGTGCACCTGGTGCACTTTTCGTCTCACCGCATTAACAACACGAAGCACAGTATATGAGTGGTGGTACTGTGTTTACTTGGTTGATGAGGGGGTTGCAAAGACCATTAGCTTCACCATTAGCATCAGCATCATCGGTATCCTCATTGCACCAGGGATCCAGCACCTGCAAGAGATACGCCTGGAAGCAATTGTATGGCGATGTGGCCTAGTCAGAATAGGCTGCATCTCCAGGGGACGTTCACGTGTGCACTTACTATACATTAGTTGCACTTGTATGCCTTCTAATCTGCCTGTCCAGGAATAAGGGGCTCAAGTGCAACTTACGTGGAACTCAAATTTCCACATTGTTTTACGGCCCATGCAGTCCGTTTCTAGAGGCTATGTATGTATTCTTTAATTTTTTTAAAGCACTGTTGTTTACAGTTTCCTTAAGCACCAATGCATCCCCTGGTCACTGCACTGATTAACTGGGTGAACCTCTGAGGATGTGCCCGTTGTTGGTGTGAAACTAGTTACGTTGCCAGTGCACGTGCTATCCTATCCTGTGTGTTCAGGCTGCCACAAATAAAGATTAGCATTCTTTAAATAATGAGCTTCCTGCTGGTGCCTATTGTTGTATTTTTGTGTTAACTTTTTTTTCCCTGTATGACCCTGCATACCTTTTTGTGGCCCTGAATAGTTGAAAGGTCACTGAAACTTCCTGGACATATGGAAATGCCCAGAATTGAAGCTTTGAGTTTGAACGTTGTATGCCGCAACCTGGGTGCTGGGAACCAATTGAAACAGTTGATTCAGCAATAACATAAGTTCTGCTACTAAATGTAAATATCTAAGGCTACCTTTACTTTGCGTAGGTATTAAAATGTGAACAGTAATATATTAATAGAACAGACGTATAATTTGTTTATTTGAATTTTTAATATTTCATTTGCAGGAATTTCAGACTCTGATTTGGATGATATTTTCAATGATGGCTACAAACCAGATAAGGGAAAAGGTACAGTCCTCTATGATTGGTGTTCAGCTTGTGGTATATGTAGCTAAATTTGCCTATTATATATAATGCAAAATAAAATTACATTTATTTGTAATAACATATACAACATTATTCAGGAAAGAAAGTGTTTTTAAAAAATATTTAAATGCTTATATGTACTTTAGGGCTTTACTTGGTAAACAGTAATCATCACATGGGGTAATTTTTAATCAATAAATAAAGAGGATCTAGCGGTTTCTCTAACTCTAATCCAACAAGCCCCTTTGCCTTGAGCATTGCGCTTAATATGATTTGTATATAATTGTTCCACTTATTTTTATGTGTTGTCTTTTATTCAGGGGGACATGCAGGTGGTCGAGGGTCAGCAGGAAATGCTGGGGAATCCGATACCACAGGTGGGCAAAATAAAACTGAAAATCAATTATATTTTTTGTAAATAATGGTTCTTGACACTTGAAAGAGAAGCTGTCATTTGTTAGCTAATTCTTAGCATGCCCAAAAAAATATTTTTTTCTACGCTCCCTCTACTTGGCAGGGGCCATAGGGAAAACCCCTAAATGCATATGCAATTTTCTACACTGCTTGAGTCATCCCACATTCTGCAATGATCGATCAAACTGGACTTACTGTATCAACCAATGTATTACATATATATTGTATTTCTCTGCAAAGGCATAGGGGGGAATTCAATTTCCCCTGAAGTACCGCCGCGCTAAAACTATTACCGTTATTAAGGTAATAGTGCGAGTAATTATCGTTATTACGGTAGTGCTAACGCCGTCTTTTTGCTCCCTGAGCTGCAAACAGAAAGCCGGGTTAATATTACCGTAATATCAGTAATATCTATAACGCGGTGGTACTTCGGGGGGAATTGAATTCCCCCCCCTACAATACAATATACATAGAGATACAATATATATAATATGTTACTTTGGTTGATACAGTAAATCTAGTCTGCTTATTCAATTCTTGTACTGTATTCATCCATTGTCTCTGATTAAGTTACAGCATTAACCATTTGTGTCCCGGTTGCGCCAGACCTTGTGTTTGTTTAGCTTGATTAACGAACACCAAGGAAACCTGTCAATTTTGGCTTTCATTTTGCAGCATTAACACTTGAACAACACATCTCTCAGACATGAGAGTATTCTTGTTTTACTATGAAAGAAAATATATGTTCACGAGGTAATATGTCAGCATATTGTTCCTCTAAAATATTAGTTTCATTATAATGACCCTTAAAACTGTTGAAAAGTTTGCATGAACTACTCTGGATCCAGTACCACAAACCCTTGTATATTGTGACATTTTCTTATTGTACCTGCTCTGTCATGACAGGAACTGTAGCGGAAACTGGAACCATTGCCGGGATCGCAAGTGCTTTGGCTATGGCATTAATCGGCGCTGTAACCAGTTATATTTCCTATCAACAGAAGAAGTTTTGCTTCAGTATTCAACGTATGTTGTTTGTCTATTATTCCAACAGTGCCAGGGATTGGTGTTTGCAAAAGTTCTAGAACATTGAGAAACTAAAGTGTTATTTCATTAGCCTTCATAAAGTATAGGCTGTTCGATTAACCCATTCCTGCATCTGGATGTACAATATATATACACAATGGTGCGTTGTTCCTTTAGCACATCATGATGTACATATTTTTTGAATCCACTCACAGCAGAAGTTAGTGATACCTCTTGTTCTATTGCATCAGCTGGGGACGATTGATAGATAAAACCCTATACTAGGTTTCCCTAAACATTAGAAGGGACAGTTTTGAAGGGTATTTGTGAGGTTGCATTGGCTGTATGAAACAAATGAGAAAATCACGACTAAGCCTATTCTCACTATATTTCAAATGAATTCTAACCATATTGATTACAATTGACTACCCAAGACTAGCTACATGGGAGCTGAAAAAATTGTGTGTATATAAAACTCACTTGGGTACACTGAGAAACACGAAAGTCAAAACTACAGCTACAATGAAAATAAACCCCATTCCTTGTTATTTGCTCTTGTAAAAATCATACACTACGTACTCCAAGCCCACACGTTTGCTGAATACTTCTGAAGAGCAGCCACTCTCGGCTAACAGTGTAGCCCAGGGGTGGCCAGAGTCATTCAGAATTCGTCGTAGCTTGAGTTCAAGAAGCCAGCAGGGGTTTTTAATTCTATAACAATTAGTGATTTTTCTACCTAGCTTTTAAGGTTTGCCCAGCCCTGTTGTAAAAGGAAATAGGACAAACAGGGATGACTGTAATTACATCACCACATAAGTGACAACCATCAAATGTTGCCAAAAGACACTACGTTTTATTAAGGTAATTGAGCCAAACGTCTTTTCGCAAGTGCATTTCTGGGCAGGAGATAATGGGGCTTTACTAAACATGGCACAAGTCGTTTGACTAATTTACTCCATAATCCACCTCCTATAACAGAAGCTGTTTATACAGCAACACTTCTCAGTGTGGTACAGCGTTTCCTAAAGCAGTGAAAAAACAAGTGTAAATGATGTTTTCCTTAATGAACAGAAGGACGAAGATCGGATAGTAGCAACTGTCAAAATGCTATTAAGAAAGATGGTCTAGCGCACATAATAAAATAGCTCTAATGGTGTACGGCAAGCTGCAGCTATATACTATGAAATGTAATATGCCCTTCTGTCGGTGTTGCATGTTTGAATTTAGGCCTCTGCTATGACATTCCAAGGTGCCACCAGTCATACGTATACTTCCTTATTATCTTACCCAGATCAGATTTCTGCAACATTCAGAGAATGTCCTCTATAAAGATATAAAGGCGCACACCTACCTCATTCCTACCAGGTGCCACACTTAAAGCAGACAATCTCAATATTAGAGTGCAATCCCGACAGTCAGGCGTTTTAATAAGTGTGTCTTGCTCTTACTGCTGCTCGGCACCTTCCACTAGTGGACATGGCAATTCAGAAGCGCCAGGCACACCACAATGTAATGCAGCCACACCAATGGCATGCTGTGGCAATACGCTCTTTTTGGCAGTGATTGTCCTATCAAACTCCATTAAAATGTTGTGAGGTATGCATATAGAGGAACCGTATCTTCAAACCAAAAAATGTATTAAGGTTAATAATGCACATATAGTCAACAAAGTGTACACAAGTAAGCATATAACCTTATCAATTGCGTTAAATGAGTTGTCCACATAAAATTCCACCCGCTCACATGTTTATGATACCCTTATTGCTAATTTATTTTTATATTCCACTTACCTAGCAGGTGGGTGTTAGGTGAAGAAAAGCATAGGCAAATCCGCTCTACTAAAACCCAAGTGGGGTGACCCATCCCTTGACTGTTCTAGGCCATAAAACCCCACTCTTCCTCGCTTGGCTCATTAGCTGGGAGCCGCCCACACAGATAGTGCCCTGTATAATCCCCCCCCAATGGGGCAGCGTTACTAACAATGAACCTTCCTTTTGGGGGAGAGCGCTCTACCGCCACACGAATGCATCATCTATTTGGTATAGTTCCCCGCCAAGCCGAGACCCTTCTGAAAGGAGAAACATGTTAGACATGCAAATCAAGAACCACAAACCGTAACAGGCTCTGTTCTTGGTGGACGGGACAATTACCAGTGACAAGAGGAAGAGTTTTCACATAGGGTTATGTTTATTAAACTTCCCCTGTAACCGCTTCTGATTGGCCAGTGCCTGGCAACTACACACAGACTAAAACATTAACTCTCGCATGGCCCACAGTGCAGGATCACACACGACCTAGGTGCCGCCCTCAGTTAGCTTAACTAGGCTTTGTTATGTGGAATCAATTGCCATCGTATATAGTATAGGGGAATGAATTGTCTAGAAATGTAAATGCTGTGCTCCTACACCACTTGGACAAACGAGGTAGTTGATTAGGGCAGCATACAAATGGTTTTATGTTAAATTTATCACATGCATGCTTATACTGCATCTTCATTATGTAGTCATTTTAAAACATAAATAAAATAAACATGATATAAAATGATTTGTTCTAGTAAGTACTTAGGCTAGGTACACACTTGAGCGTTTTCATCTAATAAAATGGCAAATCAGCCGACATACGACCGTCCGGTCAGAAGTCAGGTTAGTGTGTATAGTGACACAATGGTCGAAAATCGTTCCAAAGTGTCGATTGTTGGCCCATTTGGTTGGTCGCACTGTTTAATATTTTCTGCCCAATACACCTAACGATCATGTAGTGTGTTTAATTTTCCAATCGATCCACGACCAACTGCTGATAGTTCCTCGAGCTGCGACTTCTTTGGGGGCGTGTGTATGCTAATTTCTGTTGCCTGTACCAGTCCCACGTGGTGCGGTGTCCACACATCACTCGTTTGGTAATTAGGTGCGTCTAGCGGTAAAGCAATAGCAGGTGTCTATTGCATTAATGCGTGTAGCATATGTCTCATATTTTGGGTCTGTACTTGCAGTCTTCTTGCCACAGTGAGCAGAAAAAGAGCAGTTGCTTGTTGTTCTTCCACAGTAATCATATTAGTAAAAAAAATTGTTTATGTGCGATTGCGAACGAATGTACAATGTATATGTGCAGGCGAAAACTTGGTACCTTTGCTTTTTTTTATGAAGTTTGGGGTAGTTACTATTGAACATGCTCTGCCCCTTATTTAAATTTCTTGGGGATATCGTTACATGGACCTCATAAGTCACTTCAGTGTGTACAAAATTCTAATCTTTGTTCACAACAATATGGCTGTGAAAAGTCTCTGTCTGGACGATCGGTCTTTCG
The DNA here is from genome assembly GCF_038048845.1 of Mixophyes fleayi. NCBI lineage: Eukaryota > Metazoa > Chordata > Amphibia > Anura > Limnodynastidae > Mixophyes > Mixophyes fleayi. The sequence goes on along the minus strand of NC_134410.1, from coordinate 44,778,126 downwards.
TTAATCATCTAAAATGTGACTAGTGTGTACATGTTAATTGACCGAGTGATTGGACCTTTGGTCGAAGGTAAAGTCGTTGTAGATAACACGTCAGTCAGAAAATTCTTCAGTGTGTACCTAGCCTCAATCTTAGTCTCAGGCCTCCAACCTCACTATGGGGGGTTGGTAATAGCCAAAGCCAGGGGTAATTATTTTTACCCCAACGCCTTAATAGCATTGTAGGTGACTGGGAAGAGCAGAGGCCACTGGAGGAGTGCTATACTATTGAGTGCTAGCACTAAAAAATCCAGGAAGTAATAACGTGTTAACAGTGGTTTTAAGTCCTTTAATACAATACTTGTCGATTATGTTTTTCACCACCTGTGAAAAAGATTTTAAGCCTTTAATTTTAATGCTCAAAATGTAAGTGAATTGCCCACTTACTGTGCTTGGTTGGTTTCATAATGCTTACCACAAGCCCTTTTTGAAAACAAATGCACAGTTCTGTACATGGCTGTATTCAGGACTCCTTGCACACAGGCATCTACAGACTGCTGCACAGCATTATTTTATCCTTGGAACAGAAAACATCCAATGAGCCATGCAGAAGAAACATTTTTTTTTTTTTTTTTTTCTGCCTGCAGCACAAAGAAAATGATATCTGAAGCCAGCAAGGACAGCTGCGTTAATGCTGCTCAGAATAGGTATAATGGCTCTCGGTACCTCACATCATAATCTGCCTGTTTTTTTATACTAAATTTTGAGAACAATTTGTCCGGAAGAAAAACATCACAAACATTCTAGCGGTTATCTTTATTTAGTAACTGCCGCTGTGAGAGACAAGGTCTCCAGCGACCAGGCCTCCACTTATACAAAATAATCACAGCTATTTACACGCATTGCATTTGTGTAGCTGTAGGTGGTGGGAATTCAGACAGCTGCTTGATAAGACCCTTCATAATAGTGTTATCTTATATGCCTTTATTTAACAGAAGGACTTAATGCCGAGTATGTGAAAGGAGAACACATGGAGGCCGTTGTGTCAGAAGAACCACAAGGTGGGATCTCAATTGAATTGTTGACTCTAAAATTGCTTTGTGTTGTTTTCCCCTGTACTGTACTTGGTGCAAGGGATTTACTCTCTGGCCTGTCCACGACCTGTTTATTTTTTTATTTTTTTATTTTTTCTTGGGGGGGGGGGGGGGGGAATTTAAGGAAAGTTGTGTACAAAATGTAGAAATATCTCACATATGGAAGACTAGCATGGCTGATATACACTTCATCATCATCATCACCATTTATTTGTATAACGCCACTGATTCCGCAGCGCTGTACAGAGAACTCGCTCACATCAGTCCCTGTCCCATTGGAGCTTACAGTCTAAATTCCCTAACACACACAGACACAGACAGACAGAGAGAGACAGAGACTAGGGTCAATTTTGATAGCAGCTAATTAACCTACTAGTATGTTTTTGGAGTGTGGGAGGAAACCGGAGCACCTGGAGGAAACCCACGCAAACACGGGGAGAACATTCAAATTCCACACAGATAAGGCCATGGTCAGGAATTGAACTCAAGACCACAGAGGCAGAAGTGCTAACCACTTAGCCACCGTGCAGCCCGCTTGTTTACTGAATGCCCAATGATGAATACAATGGTGCTCATTTAGAGTTGTACGAATGTCTGGAGTTTTTTCTTGGCATATTATATACATTTCCATATAGATACTGCGCATATGTCCGTATATACATTTTTGCATGTCATTAACGATCATGACTGTCAGCGGAACCATGTAGTTGTTTCTGATTGGCTGATTGCATCTTGACCCCTCCAGCTGTTACTTCGATTATAAGTGCAACGTTAAAAATATATCACATTGCGTCCGTCTATTTGCATTACCTGACATTTCTTATTGGACTACTGCAGGGAATTCTCATTTGATTTTTAAAGGGAAAAACAAACATTATCTATTTTAACTTATTTTTAACTTGTTTAAGTTGCATTTTATATTTGAAATGCAACCTTCACATTTATTAATAACTCCAATAGACAATATTCTCTTGTTTATATGATTGGATATAGATAAGGTAATACGACTTTATAATTTACTACTAACACTGTGAAGCTGCTTTTCTTTGCTTTTTCTACGTTAATGGCGAACGCATACACACTTGTATACCTGGCTAATGCTATTATTTGTGAGCCGGACTCCTCTTGATATGTTCAACCAAACATGTTCAGGATAATACACTTTTTTTGTGTACGTCTCTTCCCTGCGTATGTTTTGGTGCCCATATGTGCCCTCCTCTAGATGAGCCCGTGTCCGTGTCTAATTATAAATCAGACCTTGTTTTAGTAGAGGAATAAAAATCTCAAATGCTAGTAAAACAAGAAGTATTTTTGGGAGTGAAAAGGTAAATTCACGTTTTTTAAAACTTACACTACAGTATTCCTCAAACACTAACTAGCATTTTTTTGAATAGGAACCTCGCACCACCACTCAATGTCTTCTCAAATTCCTGTCCAAGGAATATTCTCTCCACAATAAGCTTATACATTGGTGCTACCCAGAGGCGGAACTAGTGAGCTGTTGGTCCTGGTGCAGGGAAGCGGGGTCCACAGCTCGCTAGTTCCCCATGCAGCGGGCCCCATTATCTCCATGGGCCCCGGTGCAGGGAAGCAGGGCCCACAGCTTGCTAGTTCCCCATGCAGCGGGCCCCACAGCTTGCTAGTTCCCCATGCAGCGGGCCCCATTATCTCCATGGGCCCCGGTGCAGGTAAACGGGGCCAGCAGCTCACTAGTTCCCTGTGCAGCAGGCCCCATTATCTCCATGGACCCCGGTGCAGGTAAGCGGGGCCAGCAGCTCACTAGTTCCCCATGCAGCGGGCCCCATTATCTCCATGGACCCCGTTGCAGGTAAGCGGGGCCAGCAGCTCACTAGTTCCCCGTGCAGCAGGCCCCATTATCTCCATGGGCCCCGATACAGGGAAGCGGGGCCCACAGCTTGCTAGTTCCCTGTGCAGCTGGCCCCCATATCTCCATGGACCCGGTGCAGGGAAGCAGGGCCCACAGCTCGCTAGTTCCCAGTGCAGTGGGCCCCATTATCTCCATGGGCCCCGAGGCCCCACACCTGCTGCACCAATGGTAGTTCTGCTACTGGAGCTAGCTCTCCCTGCTGCACTGGGCTGAATTTCTATCATAAACCGGAACCAGGTCTTATTACAAATAATTACCCATATAACTGAACTATTAATGTTCTTTTGACATTATAATGAATGAGAGCCAGGGTTGTCAGTCCTGCAAGACACCAGTAAAGATCAGCCTTATCTCCATCATTCAAATGAACTTAGATTTAAGATTATAACTTGACTTACTTGACACTGGGTACAATGCAGCGGCACTCAGAGAATATTGGGGGGAGGTTGTTCAATTAGAAACATTGATAATTAGGGTTAGGAGGAATACTGTGGTAAAAATTAGGGCGGGGGGGGAATAGCCTTTAAGTGATTGATCTGTAATGTTTGTCTTGCCTTTTGCAGCCATGTTAATGGGCTAGTATATGCCTCAGCGTTGATGGTCATGTACTAGCATGCTCAGTTGTTATAAAACATGAGTGTATGATCGATGTGTATATCAGGGCTGATTAACAGTCAGCTGGTGCTCACCAAATCCTATTTACAAAATCATAATCTCATGTGACAAATAACACATAGTACATTTTTAATGTCCTACAACAAAAAATGAGTCAATATATAAAAGCCATGTTTTATAAAGTAAGTACCCCCCCCCCCCCCACACACACACACACAATTCAATAGCTTGTAGAACCACTTTTAGAAGCTATAACTTGCAGAAAATGTTTTCTGTATGATTTCCTCAGTTTCTTACATCGTGTTTGAGGAATTTTGGCCCACTCCTCCTTACAGCACTACCTCAGTTCATTGATGTTAGAGGCCATTCATTTATGCACAGTTGTCTTAAGGTTCCCGCCTCAGTGGGGTTAAGGTCTGGATGTAATTTGGCAATTCCAAAACCTTGATTGTATTCTTTCTCAGCCATTTAGTTATATATGTGTTGGCGTGCTTAGGATATTGTTATGAGGTTCTTGTTGTGATTGGTTTTCAGATCAATCCACTTTGGTCTCATCTGTCCAGATGATATTGTTCCAGAAGTCTCATGTTTCCTTCAGATGAAACTTCAAACCTAACCCATACTTCAATGTTTATTTTTATTTTTCTTTTTTTTCTTTGGGGGGGTGGGAAGGGGGTGGAAGTGAAGAGGGTTTCTCCTTCCATGAAAAACATGCTTGTCCAGCCTTTTTCTGATGGTAGAAATCTAACATTTATAGTGTTGACCGAGACCTGGATGTAGCTGCCATTCATCAGTAACTGGAATGAGTCTGCTAGAACCTATAGCAGCCCCCTTTCCCATTTAAGTCATATGCTCACCAGTACTCCAATGCCCCCAGGACTTAGCAGGTAGTGGTAGGGGCTCATACCAGCTCTGCCATTGATGCACGATATAAATTGTAAACAGAGTAGTGGCGTATTGGGCAGGACAAGTGTAGCCATGGGTGTCCAGCTACTCCAGAGGTAGATAAGGAACCAGGTAATGGAGCAGGCAGTGCAGGGTACAGTCCCAGGTCGAGTTCAGGGTACGTTGCTATTGGCCACAGTCAGAGCCCACTTGGCGGTCAGTGTCCAGGCAGGATTCAAGGTGCAAGCAGCGATCAGAGTTTTATTGTTTGTTTTTAAAGCAATTAATATATAAATCACTATGGGGCATATTCAGTTAGCCGCGATGCGCACTGATTCCGGTACCTCCCCACTCCCCTGTGGGGGTGGGTGGAGAACTCTGCCATGTTACATCGCTGTGGAGTGCCTTCACGACCGTTCCGGAGGCACTTCGCGGCTAATTGAATATGCCCCTCAGTGTCGGCATAAACCTTTGTTTCCCTGCTTTCTTATTTGTTTTGGGAGTCAGATCTTTTAAAAATGGAAACTCAGGAAGGTTTTAACTGAACATCCTGAGTACACTTGTTACAGAAGCTCGGATATCGCCTACAGGAGATACCTTGCCGTTTGCAGGTGCGCTTACCCAAATCTAGCTATATTGTGGAAAAGTCTCCTACTTATCTATATACCGACACAGTAATTTATATGTTTGTTTTAGAGCCCCGGGGTTTTTTCACATACCCAGTGACCGTAACTGTCCTGGCTTCACTCTCTCAGATGATTTTATTTGTACACATATCTCGTTAATCTAAAGGGGCGTACCTTGGTTTCACTCATTTCTAGACAGAGTAACACACAGTGTGGCTACAACGATCACCTATATAGTGAGACTGAACTCCCGGCACTATAAATGGCAGGGGGACAGCTTAGCTCTCTCTAGTGAATCCATCATGTAATCACACTGCTTTAATAGACACACTGGTAGTAGATTGCTGAAGACACAGCAGGGTGCGCCTCTCTGCCACCAATATGGACAGTTTCCTGGGATGTGCACTTCTGGGGAGATTGGCAGCTGTCTTCAGTATTCTCCATTTGTAAATAATCTATCACACTGTAAAGTGATGGACTTCACGTTTTTTAACATGATGTTTTAACGCTTTCCAGACTGATAATTTCAGGTAATTGCGAATATTATGTTTTGCATTGGTAGAGATGGAGCTACAAAAAGTTCTGCTTCTATATAAAGGTGGTAGCACTTCCTGATGATCATATAATGACATTGAATGAACTCCCATTAGCAGCACATGGCTCAAATGATGTTCTGTATTTATATGGCTGCAGTAAGGGTGTACTTACTTTCTCATATATGACTACTTCATGTTGGCTTATGTTTTCTTGAATAAATAATGACAAGTGAAATCTGTCATGAGTTATTTGTTACAGGACTAGAGGGTTGTTATAATGCCCTGTCATGTAAAGTACACAGATTTGTAAGAGGTTGTACTGTTTCCACATGGCTGTATGATTGGTAAATGCTCTTCAATAAACGTTTATTTTCACCTAGTAGCAAAAAAATACTTAGGGGTATATTTACTAAACGGCGGGTTTGAAAAAGTGGAGATGTGGCCTATAGCAACCAATCAGATTCTAGTTATTTAGTACATTCTACAAAATGATAACTAGAATCTGATTGGTTGCTATAGGCCACATCTCCACTTTTTCAAACCCGCAGTTTAGTAAATATACCCATAAGAGATTAATGAAACGTCAGTTATGCTAGGCTTTATATGCCTGCCCCATGTTTCCTGCTAACTTTAATAAAGTTTAGTCTTAGGCAACATCTGTGACTTGCCTGGGAAAATTATTGGATTTAGTCGTAGGCTGTAACTTAACCACAATCTACTTCTATTTTTTTTTTTTCAGTGAAATATTCTGCTCTGGAACATCAGTCTGCAGTTCCTCCTTCAGGAGACCCATCAAAAGTGTGAACACCGCAGTCTTCATAGGATGTTACATTGCCAGCTACACATGTTCTATTTCCACCTGCACATTCTGGCTCCGTAAAGCACTGTGTAATAGGATAGTAATATATAATAGTAAAGGATAATAATTTATGAAAACTGGTGCAAAGGAAAAGATGGTGTTACCTATAACAAATAAGATGTTTGCTTTCATTTTCTAAACCACACTAGAAAGATGACTGTTGAAATCAGGTTGTTAGGGAAACTCCAAACTTTTTTTTTTTTTTTTTAACACCACCATTTTCCATAAATATTCCCTGAAATGTCTCTGGAGCCTGTATTTTTATTTAATGTTTTTATTTATTGAGCTCAGCAGCTTATCGTATGTTTAGTGCTTTGTGTCCTTCATATTGGAATGTTCCGTTTATTAAAGAGTTCCATGTTTACATTTTATTTATAGTTGTGGGAGAGGCCTTAATGGTCAGAACGTCATGAGAAAGGTGATGTGTAAATGTACCGATAACCTCTTTACCTGCCTCTGTGTAGCTGCCTAAGGGATTGTGCTTAATTTGATGTGTGATTTTATGACGAGTAGAAAACCATGAGAATAGGCCACAATAATCAAGATGAAGAAGTTATAGTTCACTTCCTGAGGAGTACCATATATACATATACCATGAAATGTGTGTAATTACCAAGTAGAAGGCATGTGTTCTGTACTGGTGGGAGTAACTGCTTTGTCAGAGAACTCATATACTGCACATTTATTGTGTAAATACTGTTGTACTAATTATTTTTGGGTGGAGACCGCAGTAACTGGCACGGTGAATCTATGTTGGCGTGAATGTTTTCCAGGCACGTTGCTGATTGCTAATTAAACATGACTGGTCATTCTCGCTTCATAGAGGCCTCCAAATCTTGCTTTCCTGCCCACAGGTCAGTCTTTTTTATTTTATCCTATTTTTTTGCCGACCTATAGAACAAACATATTTTAAATACTACGGGAAACTCAAAAAGACTTTCCTCTAGCTTTAGAACACTTGTGTTGGAGAAATAGAATCATGAATTTTGATGTAAATATGACATGATCTAATAGACAAAGCTATTGCATAATACTATACCCTTTGCCATGTACCGCTAGGAGTAGTCACTGTGTACAATTTTTAACAATTGAATTATTTAAAGTGATTTGTTTTCAAAGCCACTCATAACCTACAAAAACATGTCAGATGGTTTGGCTTGCCATTTTGGTCATGGTGGCTATACCTAAATTTTGGTGCCTTGATAATTGGATCATTCAGTTTTAAAATTGAGGTACACCTTTTACAGGGAAAATTATATTTTATAGTAATTCTTATAACATACCTGTCTTAACATACAGTAGGGGCTTAAATAATATTCAACCTATCAGTTCACTAGGAACAAGTGACATCACCAAGGCGTGACTCATTCACAAATGGCCGCCTCTACTGTGTGTAGGCTACAGGGGTATTCAAATAAAGAAAAAGTCCTTCCCTGGACATCAGCCACACGTATCACCATGCAGGGTTCATTGAGAAACCTTCATTTTGAATATTCTATATTCTATAATTTGACAGGCTCGTGTGTAGTCTTTTAAATCCAGAGAGGCATGAGGAAGCAGGGCTGTGGGGGTATAGGACCCAATTTGATGAGGTCAGAAAATAGTATAGATGTTAAGTAAATGAATGTAAGTATTATATAGATTTAGTTACCCTGTAAACAGCACAAACTCAACTTCTGTTTTAGTGCATTATAAACACAAGTGTAAACTGCAGAACACAACGATCTGTCCTATAGAAGTATTTAATGTCGGTGAATGTACTGTTGCTTTCCATGGTGCTAGACAGAGTTGTTCATACAGACATGCTTACTACACGCTGCGGCCTATTAGTGCATATTGTCTAAGGCCATGGTTCTGTTGGTGTGTGGTCACACATGCAGTGATGCCTGATAATTCTATCATTACCATGGCGACTCCTCCCCAGCCACGCCCAATGCGTAGCCATCTGAACGCAGATATGGAGGAAGGAATGGAAATGTGCCACTTTTCCCTTCAAATAATACGTCTCTTTGTTCTTATCCCTCTATGTAAACCTGTTGGAATGGCCCAACAAAGTTTACAGGGAGAGTAAAGGGGGAGCGATCATGAAAATGTAAATTTAATGTAATCAAGCCCCATATTTTCCCTGTTTGTATGTATTATTGGGTATGTGCAGTACAGCACAAGTAGTTAGTTTTAGTAATGCGGATGTTCAGAAATACATTTTAGTTCTTGCACAATCTTGCTCTGCTTTATAGATTTGGAATTACTGTGTGTTCTGGATACAGAGTCTGTGTTGCAGCTAATGTCTCACTCAGTGATGGCTCAGACGACCCGAGCTGTGGAGGACACTATTGGCTAATTAGTGAGAACGCAGCAGACTATTGTTTTACAATGCAACAAATCATTGAGAGAACAGACATAGTAAGACCCTCACCACCACTGTCCAGGAGTATTTACTGCAATACTATAGACAAAATCATGAATTTGCATTTTACTAAACATACTTCATGGACCTCTATGATGCAATATTTCCTTAAGTTTTCTCTTGGTTTGTTCCAAATGGAATGCAATCCAAAGAAACACTGTGTAGACAGGCCCATACACAGAGCGATCCAGCCACTGAAACTGACATCTGTCGACACTATCGGTGCATTCAGGCATTAACCACATTCATGGTCCGATCCTAACACTCACTACATTTACCACTTATCCCTACAAACGTCTGATAGATCAGATGTTGATTGAGATTGGCGGTCTTTGTGATCCCATACACTACACATACAGGTCGCAAAATGGTCTTGTTGGCTGTCTAAACCACTAGACTGCACCTTAAATCTCAATGACGTGTCACTGATGCATTCAATAGGCATGTACTGGTAGCCTGATTCTGGCTACAAGAATGAATGGAGCAAGATATATATTATAACATGACATCTGTATTTCCAGAAACACAGTGACCCTGCATACACAATCGGTAAAACAGAGAAAAAAATGTTAACATTCTTGTAATAACTGGTAAGACAATGGAGGATATAGAATAAAACCACCTATTAAATCCAAGGCACAAATACAGCAAACAAACTGTTCTAAACCTGTGCTGTATTGATAAGTCCATGCTTGCCTTGCTCTCAAATGTTGACATAGCTAAAATAGAACTAAAATGCACTTTAAAGTATCATAGGCTAGTACAGGATAGAAGTACTCCCACCTGCTGGCTAGAGGAGAAAGTGCACAGTACTCATGAGGGTTTTCTCTTTAGCATATTGAGTTGTAAGTTTGCAGCTTTCAGAGTAGGAAGCATGGGTTTTATAAATGTCTCTCATTTATTAAAAACAAAAATATATAGTCAACACACTTTTACATGAGCGTCCCTTTAAGTATACATTATGCACAATTTTTGATAATACTCTCCCTTTAAGAGTAACCTATAATGATTTTCTTTTAATACATTCTCATGTTGAGAGCTTGATTTGTTAGATGAAAGTACAGCTGCTGCGCATTAAACCTGTGTTTGCATTTGACCCCTAATCTTTTTTTTTTTTTTTTCTTGCTCTTTTTAAATCAAATTCGGGTTTCACATTCACACAGAATTTTTAAGCATGTTTTATTACTTATACTGACAGTGACTGATGGATGCAAGAATATGCAACTAATTTGTAGTCTGTACGTGCAAATCTGATCCTCAACAAGAACATTCTGACTGTTAAGGAAATTATATGGATGTGCAGTTAAATAATCAATAGTCTGCGTCTCTCACTCAGGAGCAGGTCACCAAATGCAATTAATGTGAATTTTGTAAAACTGCTTCTGTTTAGGATATTAAACACCTGCAGACAGTTACAGTTGGATGAAATGAATTGTAATGTGATGCCGAATAAAAGAATTATAAATATTAAGCCTTGTGCTGTTTTCATTTGAAGTGAAGAGACATATTTAGCAAAGGGACATGAATCATGGCCATTTTGCTGAATCACACCAACCACACATTTTCTCTGTTTAATTGTTGTTAATGTAGGTGGTGCATATGTAAGACGTCGTTTTGAAAGGTCTATGTATAGTGTATGAGCAAATTGTATCTGCCTGTTCTCAGTTATGTGTTTTGTCCTCTGAACCACGGCCAAATTCCTATTGTTGTCCTGTCACTCCTCAGTGATGTGAATCGTCATCAGACAAGCCCCACTTATGAGTTAGATTTATGTGAGAGCTCTAAGAGAAAATACAAAATATCAATAAGCATCCCCTCCCCCAATTAGTAAGACAGCGTGGGACCCTTTGTGCTTAGAATTCCAGCAGCACCAGTAATAGCTGTTTCTCCAAGCATAAAAGCTTATTTACAATCCACGCAGAATGCTTGTGGACCCTGCTGATTAGACAAACTGCACAGCCCTCTAATCAGCTGATTCCCAGTCAATGCAGTCTGTACTATCAACACTACTAAGGGTTTTGGTTTTCAAATTTTTCCATGCAAAAAAATACAAAGGGAAAATGTTTAAAAAGGGGCTTATAATGCTAAGTTCTACATACAACCTTTTATTATAAACTGAGCGGACTTCAAGGCTTGGGACAGAACAAGAATATGTGAAATCTTTTTGAAACTATACTACTACCACCTAGGATATTATTTTTCTCATCCCTCCCTGGTTTCATCCAGGGCTGTGAGACATGTAGCAGACCTCAGGCTTAGGCTAAGGGGAGAGGCCACTTTAGGAAACTATGTGCAATTTTAAGTCCCATATGCAAATCTAAGTAGCACAATATCTTTTATTTATCCTATATTTGGGAGGTTATTAGCACAAAACTCTGCCACTTGTGATGTGGTACAGGTCACCATTCTTGTTCAGCTAAAATGTATTTTAGGTATAAACCTGTCTGTAATTGGGAAATAATGACAATCTTTTATCTTCTTCATTTTCACCCATAAGCTTCTAGGGGGGACCTAATACCTGCTATATGGGGGAGGTTTAATGATGATGAGAAGGGTTAAATTACATACATTTGCTTAACTATGGTCTTGTAAACAACATAAGAAGAATGAACCATGCCCAGGAATAGGCCATCAGTGATGGGCCGGACACCCATATCTCTGGTGACTGTACACTGCAGATCCACAAATCTCGGGTGGTTACACATTGTATTCCCCAAATCTCAGGTAGCTGTACAATGCAACCACTGATTTGAGGTCTACAGACCTTAGGTGGTTATACAATGCAAACCCATCCCTCAATAATTTACCTTTCTGATACTAGTGGAATGCTACAATACTCTGTCCTTCACAATCCTTCCTGCAAGGTGACCACTGCACTTGTTCAGGCCATTCAAGGCAGTTGCACATAGCAAACCGCAACACTAGGATGTGTGGCCAGACATCAAGTGCAATATCTACCTTATGTCCCAGCATGCAGCTGCTCTGATAGGTCAGACAGCTCACAACATAGACTAATTGAATGAGAGCACATTCTCATAACAAGAAGAGTGGCGCCCGGTAGAATAGAGCTACAGGATAAAGCCTTCATCCCTCGTGGGGCATTACCCGTGCCCCAGACTCCTAATGGCAGCCCTGTGTATATTTTACCCAAACACTTATGTTCAGCTATTTTAGACACATTAATGGTAACTAATTGTATTGCATCAATAAATTACCTATTTAAAATGACAGTATGTAGTGTGCTGTGTACAACACACGTTAGATTATGGCAGAAAAATATATACCTGACATGGATGGTTTGCCTACACATTGCAATAGTGAATACTTTCATGCTGTGGTCAGAAATATATATATATATATATATATATATATATATATATATATATATATATATATAATATATATACCGACTCATATGCACTCAGTGTTTTAGGGAAACGGCCCACGTAAATAAAAAAAAAAGTGCTTATGTTGAGTCAGACACATCTCCTAATGCGTCCAGCTAAAAAACCCATAGCATTTACACCAGCTGTATGTCAGGTATAACAAGTGTGTATATTTATACCCCACACTATACTCCTGCAGAAACTTATACTCATAAATAGTACACTTTAGGTAAACAGAGCTGAAGTGGGGTTTTTTTTTTAGTGGCCTTCTGTCCATTTCAAGCAAAACAAGAAAGGAGATGCAAAGAATCCGGTTTTGCAAACTTCCAAAGATGGTGAGGCTAACAACATATCTACATACTGTACAAGCACAACCTGGTGGAAAAACTATGTCATCTACAAAAGCAGGTAACAGTTTGGTTAACAGCTCTAAAGTCTTGTACAAATCTGTAAGCATTCTTGGCTGGCTCCTTTACAGGAAATATGGGGATGTTACACAGTGGTATTGTGGGAATAATGACACACTACATAGTCAAGAGTATGTGGACACCAGAACATCTCATTACCAAACCATGGGCATTAATATGGAGTTGCCCCCTCTCCTTTGCTGCTATAACAGCCTCCACTCTTCTAGGAAGACTTTCCACTAGATTTTGGAACATGTCTGCAAAGATTCACATCCGTTCTGCCACAAAAGCATTAGTGAGGTCACTAATTTTGGTCGATAAGGCCTGGCTCGTAATCAACGTTCCGATTCATCCCAAAGGTGTTCAATGAAATTAAGGTCAGGGCTTTGTGCAGGCGAATGAAGTTCTTTCACACCAAACTTGGGATACAATTTTTTTATGGACCTCGCTGTCATAGGGACCACGAGGGATGAGTATGATCTTGCTGTCTTGGCTGGGATTGGCTTGACTCCACCCAGAGGAGTGGAGTCTAACAGAGCGGAAGGTAATTCACCAGGGATCCCTGCAAGGAGATTTGGGTTTAGCGGCTTCCATCCTGCAGGTCGCAGCCCTCTAGGGAAGTTCCTAGTGAGACAGGACAGAGAAGTGACTCGAAAGGTGAGGGGAATTCCCAATACCTACCGGAGGTAGAATGAGATGAGACCCTAAGAAGGGTGGAGAACAGGAGTCTATAGCAGTACCCTGGAGAGGAGGAGGCGTTGATCCAGGATAGTGCCATCCACAAGTGAAGCAGGTAAGCAGAGATCAGCGGTGCACAGGATATACAGCAGACGATGAACCACAGCTATTACCACTAGGGAGTGGAACAGATCAGCGGAGGTCAGCGGTGAATACAGGATAGATAGTGGGCGTTGATCACAGCGAGAAGGGAGCTGCTTCCAGGTCAGGTGTAAACTCGAAGAACCAGCACTGAGAGGTGAGAGGAGGAGCCTTATAAAGGAGTGCCAACCAATGGAAAGACAGCAATTAAAAACCGGTGAGGTGTTTTCCACAGGCGCATACTGTCGCCAACAGAATGGCATGCAAGATAGGGAGAATCAGGATGAGGACAGACGCGCCGATCCTCGAGTGGTGGTCCCAGGAGGTCTGTGTGAGACAGTACCCCCCCCCCCCCCCTTTAAAGGTGGTCACTGAACACCTAGGACCAGGTTTCCTGGGGAATTTAGTATGGATCTTCTTTAATAGAAGGGGTGCATTGACATTAGATGCCCACACTCATGATCGTTCACCAGGGCCGAAGCCTTTCTAATCAACAAGGTATTTAACAACCCCTCTGGAGTACTTGGAGTCCAGTAGCTGCTTGATCTCGAATTCCTCGGTTTGTTGAAGCTCAGGATGAGGAGAGGAATCAACGGGAGAGGAAAAACAAACGACTGATGACCAGAGGTTTTAATAGCGAAATATGGAAAGCATTACTAATCCGTAGAGCTGAGGGAAGCTGAAGCTTAAAGCAAACAGAAGAGATGACTCAAGAAATCTTGTAGGGACCAATGTACTGGGGAGCAAATTTCATACAAGGCACTCTGAGACGAATATTCTTAGTAGATAGCCAAACCCTGTCACCAATCCTCAGGGGAGGAACAGCTCTGCGCTTCCTATCAGCAAATAATTTATAACGAGAGGAGGATTTCTTCAGGGCCCTTCAAACTTGTACCCATGTGGAGAGAAAATCCTTCTGTAAGGAATTAACTGCAGGAACCTGGGTGGATGGTAGAGATGAAAATTCTGGAATTCGGGGATGTACACAATAGACAATAGACAATGGGGTCGCTGAGGTGGACTCATGAAAGGCATTATTATGCACAAATTCGGCCCATGGTAACATATCGACCCAATTATCTTGGTTAGCCGATGAGAAAATCTTGAGAAAGGTCTCCAGGTCCTGATTGACCCTCTCCATTTGGCCACAGGGGTGGGGAACAATTAGGGTCTGGGTCCTCTGTTTCATTGACTTTTATTATTATCACATTTATAATTCTTATATGGTTTTTCTATATATCAATATATTGTATGTATATCTTATGGTTATTGTTTTATATTTTTAATTAATTTTGGGATATTTTTCCCTTATATGCATTTGCTTATTATATTTTATTTGTTCTGAATCATATAGGGCCATTTCATATTGGCTTATAGGGCCATTTCATATTGGCTTAATAAAAATGTTTATCTTTATTTTGGGTTGTCTTTCACATTTGCCGACTGGTTTAATTTTTACATTTTATTCCTGGTATATTTGCGCTGGACATTTTCTCTTGTGGAACCATATCAAAAGTCTCTTCCGAAGGTAGGAGCGAACGAATGTTTAGTGGGGGGAGTGGATAACTTGACAGCAATGACACATTTTGGATCCAGAATGGGATGCTCAAGAAAATCCTCAGGTTCAGAGTTCTCAAATGATTGAAATAACACATCAGCCGTCTTATTCTTCTGACCAGGCTTGAAAGTAACATGAAGGATGAAACATGAAAAGAAGAGCGACCAGCGAGCTTGACGAGTATTTAGACACTGTGCTGATGTGTCGGGCCCCTTCCAGAAGATAACGCCATTCGCTCAAGGTTAGTTTAATGGCTAGTAGCTCCTTGTCACCTATGGAATAGTTCCTTTCAGCTGGTAGAAATTTACAGGAATAAAAGGCACAGGGGTGAAGTTTTGACTGGATCTTTGAGAAAGAACTGTTCCTACCCCAATTGTAGAGGCATCGACCTCGAGAAAAAATGGGAGAGATAGGTAGGGCTGTTTCAGAACGGGCAGAGGAAAAAGCTTTCTTAAGAAAAGAAAACGACTCGACAGCCTCTGGAGACCAATGCTGGGTTTCAGCACCTTTCTTGATGAGCACCACTAAGAGGGGCCACGATGGTGGAGTACCCCGAAATGAAACGTCTATAATAGTTGGCGAAGCCCAAGAATCGTTGGATAGTCTTGAGAGTATCGGGACAAGGCCATTCCAAATAGCCCTAAACTTCTCAGGGTCCATCCGGAGACCAGAACCAGACACAATGGAGCCTAGGAACGGCAGTTCAGCAGCTTCAAAGAAGCATTTTTCCAACTTACAATAAAGATGATTTTTTCGAAAGTCGAGAGAGAACCTCAGCAAAATGAAAATAATGAGACTGGAGATCTGTAGGGAAGATTAATATATCATCAAGATATACTACCATGGAAGAAAACAAGAGATCACGAAGATTTCATTAACATAACTCTGGAAAACAGCAGGAGCATTGCATAGGCCGAAGGGCATGACTAGATATCCATAATGGAGTCTCACGTGTTAAACGCTGTCTTCCACTCATCTTCAGTTCGTATTCTGATGAGGTTGTATGCCCCTCGGAAGTCCGGTTTGGAAAAACATTTCACTCCTTTAATGCGGTCGAATAATTTGGTGATCAGCGGAATGGGGTAGCGGTTTTTAATAGTGATGGTATTCAGACCCCTATAGTCAATACAGGGCCGTAAAGTTCCATCCTTTTTCTTTACAAAGAAGCCAGCACCGGCTGGAGAGGTAGAAGGTCTGATAAATCCTCGTTGTAAATTTTCCTCGATATACTTTTTGGTAGCCTCAGTCTCTGGCAGAGAGAGGGGACAGACACGTTCCCTAGGTGGAACTTTACCCGGAATTAACTCAATGGGGCAATCCCAGGGCCGATGAGGAGGTAAACGTTCAGCATAGGATTTATTAAAGACATCAGCAAAGGAGGAATACTGAGAAGGAAGAGTGGCAGTGCAGGAGTCTGATGAGGCAAGGAGGTCCTCAAAGGTTTGACCTGTGTGAGACATCTTCCTGAGCAGACTTTACTCAAAGCTAGAATCTTAGAAGAAGGCCAGTCCAATTGGGGCGAGTGAAGGTGAAACCAAGGTAGACCTATGATGAGAGGACTGGTGGTAAGAGGAAGGATGAAAAAAAGATTTTCTCCCAATGTAGCGCTCCTACTTGTAAGGAGAGTAGATCCATACGGTAATGAATAAGACCATTGGTGAAGCGAGCTCCATCGAAGCCGGTAATAAAGATAGTTTTCTCCAGAGGAACGGTGGGAAGAGCCAATTGCTTCACTAGGAATAAAGAAATGAAATTTCCGGCACCACCTGAATCCAACAGAGCAGTGGTATGGGCAGTCTCAGAAGCCCAATGTAAGGTGATGGGAAAGGACCAAACTTGGCCAAAAATCCGGAGAGTGCTTAAAAGCCCCTAACCTGACCTTTCCTCAGCAGGCTAGGGTCTGGTGTTTTCCAACCATTTGGGACACAGTTTAAGGATTTGTCCAGAATCCCCACAATAAACACATAATTTATTCTTCATTCTCCTATCCCTTTCTTCGGGGGTGAGGCGAGAATGACCAAGTTGCATGGGCTCATTTCATTGGAAGGGCTAGGAAGTTTGAACCCAGGAGCTAGCCGGAAGGATGGACATTTAGGGGTCTCCTTCTCAGAGGACCTTTCTCGGAATCTGATGTCCACTCTGTTGCATAAGGAGATTAGGGAATCCAAGGTAGCCAGTAATTCTTGAGGAGAGAGCGTCCTTTAACCTTGTCAGAGAGGCCTTGCCAAAAGGTAGCCACCAGAGCTTTGTTGTTACACTGAAGTTCAGAGGACAAAGTTCGAAATTCAATTACATATTGAGCCACCGAACGTGACCCTTGGCGTAACTGGAGGATACTAGAGGCTGAGGAGATGACTCGTTCTGGCTCATCGAAGATCCTTTGGAATGTAGCTATGAAGGCTGAACAAGGAGATTATCATTCTGCTCCCAAAGAGAAGCCCAGGCCAATGCTTGCCCTGACAAGAGGGAGATGACATATGCAACCTTAGACCTTGATGAAGAAAAGTTCTGTGGGAGTTCAAATTGAATTAGACATTGAATCAGGAAGCCCCTGCAAGACATTGGATTGCCATCAAACTTAGGTGTAGGTAAGTGTAAAGCAGAGGAGGCTGAAGACGTCTCCAGGACTACTGGGTGGACCGCGGCCTGTACAGCATCTGTAGGCGGCGGAGGGCCTTGCAAGGTATCGACGAGTAGCCAGCGACTGCAGGTACTGAAGTAATTGAATTTGCACTGCATCTTGGCGTTCTAGTCTACCAACTAGTTGTTGGAGTAGATCTTTCGCGGAGGGTTCTCTTTCAGGGTCTGTCATGGCTGTTTTTTTACTGTCATAGGGACCACGAGGGATGAGTGGGATCCTGCTGTCTCGGCTGGGATTGGCTTGACTCCACCCAGAGGCACGGAGTCCAACAGGGTGGAAAATATTCACCAGGAATCCCCGCAAGGAGATTTGGGCTTAGTGGCTTCTAACCTGCAGGTCGCAACCCTCTAGGAAAGTTCCCAGTGAGACAAGACAAAGAAGTGACTCGAGAGGTGAGGGGGATTCCCAAAAGCTACCAAAGGTAGGATGAGATGAGACCAAGGGATGAGACCCTAGGAAGGGTAGATAACTGGAGTCTATAGCAGTACCCTACCACTAGGGAGTGGAACGGATAAGCGGAGGTCAGCGGTGCATACAGGATAGGTAGAGGGCGTTGATCACAGCGATTACCACTAGCGAGTGGAACAGGTAAGCAGAGATCAGCGGTGCACAGGATGTACAGCAGATGATGAACCACAGCTATTACCACTAGGGAGTGGAACAGATCAGTGGTGCATACAGGATAGGTAGCGGGCGTTGATCACAGCGAGGAGAAGGGAGCTGCTGCCAGACCAGGTGTAGACTCGAAGAACCAGCACTGAGAGGTAAGGGGAGGAGTCTTATAAAGGAGTGCCAACCAATGGAAAGCCTGAGCAGGTAAAAACAGGCGCGGTGGTTTGCACAGGCGCAGATAGGGAGAATCAGGATGAGGACAGGCGCGCTGATCCTTGAATGGTGGTCCCAGGAAGCTGGCGTGTGACACTCGCTTTGTGCACAGGGCCACTGTAATGCTGAAACATGGAAGGCCTACCCCAAACTGATGCCACAAAGTTGGAAGCACACAGTTCTCTAACATTTCATTATATGCTGTAGTATTAAGATTTGCCTTTTCTGGAACTAAGAGGCCCAGGCAACTATTCCTCCTCCAGCAGAGTCCAATAGAAGTGTGTTTTACATCACTCCAGTCTATGTTTGCCATTGCACATGGTGGTCTGAGGCCAGTGTGCAGCTGTTCAGCCATGGAAAGCTGATCCATGAAGCTCCTGGGGAACAGTTCTTGTGCCGACGCTGCTTCCAGGGGCAGTGTGAAATCCAGTTGCGAGTGCTGTAACTGAGGACAGATGATTTATTATTTGCTGCTACAGGACTCAGTGGGTCCAATCTCTGTGTGGCTTACTGCTAAATGTTTAGACAACAGAGATATGTTATGTTTCTATTAGTGCATATGAGACCTAAAGAGTAAGTAAATATTTATGCAGTTAATAGAAAGTGATATACATGGACAATTTGTAATATGCAATTATATTTATATTGACAGCTCCACTCCAAAGAAATAATGTTGAAACGGTTATTAATCCGTAACGCTACTCGGAGAAAACAAAACAATATTTGTCTCTCTCAATCTACAAGCAACAGGAGATTCATTTTATGCAAATATTTAGATAATTACCTAAGGCTGATAATATAGGCAATTTCAACTAATATAAGAAAAGTTTTTCCTGCTCGCTTTGTATTAAAGCCATTAAGAGCCATTTTTTTTTTTTTTTTTTTAATGCCAGGTTTCACCAATTTGTCTTCAAAATAGTAAATCAAATGCAAGACTAGATGAGAAAAAGAATAAATAATGGACTGTCTCCCTGTAACTACAGTGCTGGTACATGACCCCTTCAGTGTGTGCAGCAAAACTAATTGCTACATTCACTTTGTTATGGTTCTAATTATTCTGATGTAATCATAAGTCAGGCAGATAAAAGTGGAGCGGGAGTAGTTTCGTCAGCCTACAGGGAATAAACCTGCATTCATTTACCACCATCTAATAACTTTTGCTTTATATATATATATTTTTTTTTTTTATAGAAGATATGAAAAGGAAAGCTGCTTTGCAGTTCACTGAATTGTGCCTCTCATCATAAAATGGTTTGAAAAATGTGTCTAATGACTTATAAAGAATAGTGTTTAATATTTATAGATGGGGCTATTTTCCCCTCTCCTGGAATATCTGAAGACACCTGAATAAGGACAAGCAGAACGTTCTCCCACTAGGATGCTTTCCTGCCTGGAAAGTGGGTGGGGTCATGTGGTGATGATGAAAATTACATCATCAAGACCCACCCACCCTAGTTAACACCGAGTGAGCCAGGCAGTGATGACAACATTAGCGTCATCATACATATTGCCCTGTCCCTTTATGTCACACCCGCCTCTTCTTACACCTCCTCTCAACATCTCCCAGATGCGAGGGATGAGAAGTAGACCAGTATGATTAGGTTACAGAGTTCCATAGCAATATAAAAGGCAAGAGGATGCAGGCTGAGGTCAGAGATCACAGAGGACTTTAAATATCCCTAATGATTTACATTAGGTGATACATTATTACTTATAATGCATACATTTCCTAATGAAGACTGCAGTGATGTCATTAGAGCTCACCGGTTATACAGACCTGGACAGCATCTAGTGTATTATATAACTATTGACTATATTCATGTTGGCTTAGGTAATTTAACTGGTCCGAGCAAAATAGGTCACACAATGACATACAAAACTTGCATAAATTAAGCCTGTGCTCATACATTTTTGTATATGGACGATTTTGTGCATGGCCTGATTTATTAAGGATCTTAAATGAAGAGGTATCTTATTTCAGTCTCCTGGACAAAACCATGTTACAATGCAAGGGGTGCAAATTAGTATTCTGTTTTGCAAATAAGTTAAATACTGACTGTTTTTTCATGTAGCACACAAATACTTGATAGCTTATTTGTACACTGAAATTTAAAGTTGATATTTATCAAGTATTTGTGTGCTACATGAAAAAACAGTCAGTATTTAACTTATGTGCAAAACAGAAAACTAGTTTGCACCCCTTGCATTGTAACATGGTTTTGTCCAGGAGACTGAAATAAGATACCTCTTAAATTTAAGATCCTTAATGAATCAGGCCCCAGGTCTCTTTACACAATGAACGCAGATATACTGTGTGCTGAACATTCAAAGAAGGCAACAGATGGGTTTTCAACCACACTATGCAACCATGGTAGATTAAAAATGTTACTCTCATAAATATTCGATTTACAAAAGTTTGAACCAAAAATGTAACTAATCCACTGTGGCCATAACAAGCATTGTGCACAGCAATTGTGGTGCATGTTTAATAAGCTATTATAAAAGTGAAGTACCATATTTTAAATAGTTTTATAAATATTTTTATAATTGAACAGTAATTTGAATACAACAGATGATGGACACATACATGAGGTTATGAACAGTGGCGCACTATCCTTTATTTTATATACAGAATTTAGCCTACACTCACCGTTTGCTGTACGGCCTAATACATGTATTTTTCAATATAATTAATGTGTGTTTTATTTTACACATCACAAAACAAATATTTTAAATCAGGATTTCATAATGTAAAAAAAAAGTACACACCAACATTTGGGTTTCGTTTGAACAAAACTGTTATTTTACTCTGCAGGTTGAAGCCTATGTGATTTTCTAAGTAAGTCACTTGTATTCTAAGGGGGGTATTCAATTGTTAGCGAGATCCCCGGAAAACGAGCGCTCGAAAATCAAACCGTTAATACGGTAATTTACTCGCTGGATTTCAGCTCGCAGCTCAGGGAGCTGCGAGATGAAATTCAGCGAGTAATTACCGTATTAACGGTAATATTTTTCGAGCGCTCGTTTTCCGGGGATCTCGCTAACAATTGAATAACCCCTATGTATCAGTTTGGCCAACTCCACTTGTTGGAGCTGACTTCAAGTAGATATCACAGTCTCCTGTGGATAAAACTACAAGAGCTAAACCAGGAGCATGAAACTGAATAAGAGGAAACAATAACGCCGATCATAATTTGATAGTTTTGTGGTGTAACAAAATGTGAATATTAAAAGAACTAAAATTCCAGCTTTTATCTTTAATTATTGACCCAATGTTGCTAAGTAACTTTAAATCTACAATGTTAAAAATGTGACTGAATGGCTGGAGAGTTTGTCAAGACAGACCTATTATGATGGCGTTAGGGGTGTCACAAATCCGCTATTGAGGCTAGTTGTACCAAAATGTACAAAAGGCTGTCCTATTAGTGCCGTCCATCACACTGCAATAAAGCGAACATAAGTGGATATTAGATAGGTTTCATACACAATTCATGTAGCCAAAGCTTCCAAGCAAACATAGGCAATCTTATGCTGAACAAAATGCAATGACGCTCAGTTGGATTGAGACGTAATTCACCTTCAATTGTGTACTTGCTCTAAACATGTAAAATTGCCTCCAATGCATTAAATCAGTAGTTCACCCTCAAAGTACTATTGGAAACTCGAGTTCTATGGTAACTGTCATCAGTTCAAACCCATCTATCTGTTTAATGGAACAGTGCATAAGTATAATATATGTTTTAAGTGTACCTGTTGCCTATGCACAGCAGATACAATATTCGTAGGAATGTAACGTATCAATTCACTAGAAACAAGTGACATCACTGTGCCATTATGCACAAATGATCTTGTAGGTCTACATAGCGTACACTTTGAGTTAATTAAAATATGACTCACAAAGTTGCCAACACTTTAAAATAGGGACACATTGATATGGAGTTGGTGAAGTCAAGCATGATACATGTGATACTGCCTTTGTGAACCTTGGAGCACTACCATCTCGATCATGAGTTTACTGAATATGATGGTAACAATGTAAAGCTTTACTAGCTGAAAGCTATCACAGAATTCTCTCTCAAATCATCTTATTAGCATTTTACAAAGTATATTTCTAAAGATATTCAACTTTATGACAGAATTATCAGGAGTTTCTACTCTTGCACAGGAAGTCTTTAGGACACAATGTTCCTCATTTACAAAGAGAGCCAGAAACTGGCCACTATTGTACGGGGGCACCTAGATGATCTGCCCTTCTTGGGAGAGGTGTCTGCAAGCTAGAAGATCACATAGGCTGGCACAGTGTGCATGTCACATCAACATCCAACCTCCTACTAGTTTGTGAGTGAGTGAGTGAGTGAGTGAGTGTGTGTGTGTGTGTGTGTGTGTGTGTGTGTGTGTGTCAAAAAGTAACCCCCCACCTACCTGTAACTGGAAGGTGCAAAATGCATCCCTTTGAAAGTAGAAGACAAGACCGGATGACACCAACTCTGAGCTGGTGCAAAACTCAAGTTCTTTTTCCGCCTACTCTGTAAGCAAGGAAATGTCTGCACTCTTCCCAATGGCCGGTATAAAATAATTTCTTCCTCCTCCACATCACCATCTTAATCCACGCTATGGTGAAAATCTCAAACCATTTTCATAAATGACCTCCAATATATCTCCACTATCCTTGGTGAAGAGAGACCCTTAGCGAGGATTTCAGACATTCTTACTTAGCCAACAAACACTCCTCTAGATAATTTATGTCCAAGCCTATAGACCAGTGTTTCTCAACTCCAGTCCTCAGGACCCACTAACAGTGCAGGATTGCCAGGTGAGCAGTGAAATAATTATACCACCTGCTATACTGTGTCAGTCAGTAATGAATACACCTGTGCTCCAGCAAGGAGATATGGAAAACATGTACTGCTAGGGGGTCCTGAGGACTGGAGTTGAGAAACACTGCTATAGACGAACTGGGTCCTGTTTGCTGTAACTATATCCGCACACCTAATAGTGTAATAAAATATAGTCTAGTGAGGTTTTAGGGAAGGTGGGAGCCAATAGAAAAGCTTTGGAGGGCAGCATTCTGCCACAGGCTTCCAGTTTCCACTCTGTGTTACATGACTTATACTGGGGACCTGCACGGTCTATGTTTGGGGTGTACTTGCGAGACAGAGGAGCTGAAGGGAAGTGATACCCCGCAGCAAGGACTGCATAAATAGAAAAAGAAAAGAAAGAAGCTTGGTGTTGGTCCCTCATTATCTTCTCTGCAGTAGTTCACACTAAGGCATTCTATAGGGTTTACCAATGAGTGATAAAGATAATGTAGCATTGTGGCTTTCATTTTTCTTTACATTGGAAGTATAAAGGCAACTGACATAAAAGCTACACATTTTCCCATCTAATCATAGAAAATGTGTCCCGCCAGGTAACAACACAGTCAGGCGCGTGTGTATGTAATTAAGGTAATTTAGCGCTGCGATCCAGTAAGCTGCTACTTGGGCGCATGTGCAGTTTACACCTGTCACAGCTGGAACTCATTGTCTGTTTATGGAGCTTGCTCCTGATTGGCCACTATTAGTATTTAAGGCAAGGAGGGCTTAGCCTCCCTGCCGGTTATAGCATTCAGTTCCCTGGCTGCTGACCTGCTGTTGTACTGAGTTCCTGTACTCTTGGATTGATCCTTCAGTGTATGACCTTGGGCTTGTTAATTGGATTGTGATTCTCTGCTGGTGACCCTGACTTCTGCCTGTGACTCGGATATCCTGTCTTTCTGCCGGACCTGACCCTTTTACCTGGACCTCACTTTGCTGCCTGCTCGTGCCCTTTGACCTTGGTTTATTCCCGACTACGTTTATCTCCTGCTGCCATTCCCTTGTTGTGATATGGTTTAAACCATAGGCTTGCTAAAGGCGAAGACCTCTTCCACCTGTTCTACAAGGTTATGACTATAACCGGCAGTCGTGACAAATCTGAGCATTATTAGTAGAGAAAGTTATGGGGGCACTCTGTAAAATTGAAGTTATGAGATTACAGAGGGTACAAGTTTATAGGTTTATTCTTTTAATACAATGTGCAGGCAAAGGGGGCTTTAAAAAAAAAAAAAAAGTTGTATTCACTTTCAGCAGCAACACCTACATCCTTTGGGGCCCGCTTGGTCAAGATATCCACACAGCGGTGGTTAACATGTAATAGCGTGCATGGTAACCTGACAAAGCTGTGTCTGCTCTCTGCTCAAGGACTTCCCCATGTTCTGCCCTAAGTGGCTCTAGATACTTATTTCTGACAAAGTCCAGCAGATTAATTCATCTGTACTTGGCTAAAGGAGTACAGAATAGGTGACAGAAACTTGCCAAACACAGGCTTCTAACCAGACTTATCCACCTCCCCTGCTGGTAACTCCTGCTGACCAGAGATCCTCTAATCCTAATAACGTGCTGGGTGTACTTTGTCATATTCTATATTATAATAATAGGATCACAAAGTAGCTAAATGGGACAATTAGTAGTTATTTTTAATATACAATTTTACTCTGTCTTGGGAGGCAGCCCTGTAGCTGATTTTAAGGCTGTTATTTAAATCAATTACACTTTCCTACACAAAAGAAATATTGAAATCTGAACTTAGAATAGCCCTTTAAATAAACTAAATAAATATACATTTCAAAGATGAGCTGGATAATAACTGCCATTAATTGGAATTAATCACCTTACGCAGCAATCAGTTTTGGGTGGAATTAGTGTAGATACAAAAAAAAAAAAACCCTTAACCTGAGCTCCTCCAAATTGGCAGGTTCTCCAGTGTCAGAAATGGTTAAGAACAGGAGATAGTCTGAGCAGGAGAAACAGACACCGTCTAAACCAGGCCTGTCCAACCTGCAGCCCTCCAGGTGTTGTGAAACTACAAGCCCCAGCATGCTTTGCCAGTAGACAACCTGTTGATAGCTGGAAGGGCATGCTGGGACTTGTAGTTTCACAAACATCTGGAGGGCCGCAGGTTGGACAAGCCTGGTCTAAACCAAAAGCAGGGGTGTCAAAGCCCCTCCCCTCTGTGAATAGGCACAGCTACAATTTTTTCGGTAATGACACCACAAATCAACATTCCTATTCCTGAGAGGAAATTAGCCCTTAAATATAAAAAACACAAGACAAAACAACTTTTGTGTTTTTAGAATGGAAGGTGCAATGTTATTTCCTGCAAGGCCTATTTGTATATTTACTAACCAGCAATTTCATTCAGTACCGCAAGCTGGCAGGTCAGGTACAATCCAAATACCTAGCAAAGATTTCACCCACACCTAGAGTTTGACAGTATTCTGCCTCTCAACACAATACAAGGTAAAGTAAAAAAAATGTACACAAAAGTACATAGTAATAGTAAATAGTTACTGTTTTGGTCTTAAATTTGCTGGTTTACTAAGCAGAGAAGATGGCACAGGTGATTCTACAGTACTTACCTAGAATAATTTGTGTCACCAGCAGTGTAGCATCGATGTAGAAACACAAAAGTTCCTTTGACAATTCCGGTGCTTGTGCTTATGGTCATTACTATTAACCGTTACTGACTGATTGAATGATCAACAAGTAAAAACACCAACGGCAGGGTACAATTCTTATTTTCTGAGGTAAAAACACTATACAAATACATATTTAGGTGCAATAGGATAACTTACATGTGGTTACGTTTCTTTCATTCATTGTTCAATAAGCTTTACATGGCTTCAGGTGCATTGCATTTGTTTTTAAATAGGGGCATCATGGAATTTATCGGACATTGTCCATTCATATAAACATAAAAACACATCATCTCTTTCAGGTTTGGACCCCTTCATAGAGACTCCACAAAGTCCTCTCAGCAGCACTATAAAGTTACACTACTGCATTATACTGCTAATAGTTATGTCAACTTGATCTCTTAAAAATCAAATAAAATGTAAAATAAAAAAAGAAAATAAAAATCAGATGTAACTAGAAAAGTTACCTAAAGAGTAAACTGTACTGGATAACACATTCCACTGTAACAGATAATAAGGGTAGGAGTGCAAGGCCTGTAAACAATGTCGAACAGTAACAATGATATTTACAAATCCTATGGAGAGGAAAATGGAATGACTTCCAGCATGCAGTATTTAAAATACAGTTTTCTTTCTTAAATGTTTGCAGCTGGTGCAACATGTTGCAGTCTCCAACAGAAGCAAATCCAGAAAATGGACACCTTGGTGCCTTCGACGTGTCCAGAGATAGCTTCTCATACAGAGTAAATATTAGAGGGCACCCGGCCGGCAGGCCAAAATGTGCCTTAACACTGTGCTTTTCAGTTCATGCTGCCCATCAGACAGCGGTGTGTACAGGGGTGGCAGAGTGCGAAGGGGAAGATCCCCGGTCAGAAGACGACGAGACAGATCTGGTCGTTGCTTCGCGTTGAAGCTCCTCCACCTTCTTCTGAAGCTCTACCCGAATAGCCAAGAGGTCCTTAAGGTTCTGATGAATTGGCATCTATGAATAAAAACAAAAACAGTTTTTCTCCTTTTCACAGGATTATCACTAATTCTGGCAAGTCCGCTAATATGACCGATTTCAACTTAAAAAGGTCTTGGGATGCTACTTTTACATGCCCCAAACAACTATCAACATCTGCTCCATCCAGTTTTCAATATCTCGTCGGCTAGTTAACAATCTACAGTGTCTCTTGCATTGTGGTCTGTCCAATTAATGACTAGATGATTATTTGGCAGTAGCATGTGTGGTCAGACGAATGAGATTTAGGTGCTTATTGACCGGGCTGAAATGACAGCATCACACGAAGCCTGGCCAACTGAACTCCTCTTGAAGACATGGACAATAATAAAGATTACAATTTACACTTGCAGGGAGTTTGGTTGAAAGGAACATAAGAAAGTATTTGTACAGAAATACAAAAATGGAATAAATATAAGGTCATCTTAGGGCAAGAAATAAATATGGAGTATACAATATTAGATATCTGATTGGTTCTTGTAGGTCATAAAATAACCTGGAACAATGTGCTTAAATGAGTTATCTACTTTTTGAAAAAACCTGCGCAAGGAATAGGGGAGCACTATAAAACAACAACAATATATATTATATATAAATATATATAATCACTGTGTTGTTACATGAAGATTTCTGGTGAATGATGGGTGCTTTTGAAATAATAAAAAAAAAAATTGACTAGTTTTTTGCATTGTCAAAAGGTTGTCAAGTGGACTATTTTCTTTCTCTTGTTAAATAAATCCTTGATGTTGAATTTTAGTCTAGTAAATTCCGTAGATTAAAAAATTGATGTTGTTAAAATAGCAATGTGAAGAATTGTATTAATGTCTGCATGCGCGTTTCCTACACGAAAGTGTGGTGTTTTTAAACTGGCAAGTTTGAATACATTCTAACATTTAAAAAATAAAAATGTACAACCTGTGACTATGCTCCCAACCCCCAAGAAATGAGAAAAGTAGGGAACAATATTCCTTGCCGAGTTGAAGTTCAGCACATTACACCTCTCGGAGTTAGACTGGGTACACACTACAGGAAATTTCTCCTGATGCAACATCGTTAACAATTTTACCAACGACTGAAAGTCCCTCTCAGCATGCTGATTCATGTGTATACACTTATACACGTTTTACACGATTCAGATCTGTGCTCTTCATCTCTCATATTCATCGGCTGAAAAGATTGTGACTCTGTAAACTCTATAGAGATCCTGATCGTGAGTGCATACACACTGCAGATTTTGAACAACATTGTTCCATCGCTGACAGAGATTTTTAGCCCGGTTAAAATCAAATGAAGCGATACAATGTGCTTTGTAGTGATTATCGTTCGTTTCAGTCTACACACTAATCCGATATCCGGGTGAACAGAAGCGTATCATGTGATTGGCCTGATAATCAACTGAAAAGCCTGTAGTGTGTACCCAGCTTTAGGAATACAGTGGATGTTACCACTTCCAATAAACCACTTCAAATTAGCGGGAACACTAATCAAAAGGTACTTCTCCCATAGGGCACCTCCATTTCATTTGTACACAGAGTGGGACCCAATCTGTTCTGACTCATGCTCAATCCTGATTGTGATACTTCAAATGCTCTGCTCGTTTGGACTACTCGTTTGATCTTATAAATAAAAAGATTGCACTATGTACCTTTATTGTTGTTTGTCTAGCGCTCGCCAGTCAACCCTACAAACTGGGACCTCACAAGAAACAAGCTTGTAGCGTCACCTCCCTGCCTGAGGAGGGAGTGAACAATTGTGGTTTTGTGACTATCGAGTTATATACACTACTACATTACTGCTATTTTATGCACCATATAAAAATGTGTGGGATCCGAGATACAACACTGTATATTAAAGTTTATTTTCATGTATCTAGTAAACAAACCTGGGAGTGGCATGCACAACATACATTATCATTTTAAGCTCTACCACCACATAGAAATATATATTTTACCAACATGCCCCCTGCCCTTAGTGCAGCCATTTTTCCCAGGCCTCACAGCCCCAGTCACGACATGGGTGGGAGGTGGATGGGGCGGAGGGTTGAGGAGGAGCACCAACCACCAGCCATGATCAAGTCATTGATTCCCCTCCCCCAGCTCCCTCCTCCACCATTTAAGGATAATGAGCATTAATTATATGCCAATTGTGTATTACAGAACAGGCAGAGTGCCCCAAAAATGGCTGAAAGTAGCAGCCCCCAGGGCTCAGGCTGGGGGGGGGGGGGGGGGGGGTAAAGCATAACATCAGATATGTAGTCTTTTTTCAAAAAAAAAAAAAAGTGTTTGTATAAACACCAACCAATCTAAAAAATGTTGTTTTCTATCGGATTAGCTAAAAAGGATTCATGTGTAGAATGCGGAGGCTGGGGTGGGAGAGATGTGTAACAAGGTCTTCTGCACAAAGGCTACTCCTATTTACAAAGTGCGTGTCTGGCTGTATAATGTACTGAACATTATTCACTCAAGGACACACATTACCTTGAACACTGTTAAGTGATGAATCTATTTGTTCTTGCTGAATGAGTCGGTTTCTTTTTTTTTTCTTTATCTCTTGCTGCAACAGGGAGTCTTGATAGGAAAAGCAGTGTGTTTTAATGCCGCTGTGTGATCTCAGCCACACCATGCAGCCATCTATTCTCATTTATCTGCAAAGGCACATTTCCGTCAAGACTCAAAAACGATTCTTTTCTTTTTTGCCTGTGGTTCACGTATTTTTTGGTTTCTCTTCATCATAAAAAAAAAGAAAGCCATCCGACTGGGTTTAAACTAGGAAGTCTGTCAATTAAATGCGCCATTTAGCCAATACAAAAATCAGGTAGGTGTTTTACAATGGGGGAAATCATTTCACATCAGTACTCCACACTAAACCTGTATGGTATCTGTACATATTAATAACTTTTACCTAAACAATACAGCTGAACAGTAATGATCTGCATAGTGTAGGGTGGACAGAATATTAAACGTATGGTGCTTCTGCTGTGTTATGTCAGGCTGATAGAGTTTGAAGCTACAACTATGAATACAAAGCATTACTCAAACTTGCACTTTTCACATTTAAAAAGAAAAGAATAAAAAGGACCTAATAATCAGGTAGGGTTCTAATACAAGGCGTGTGCAAGAGGGAGGGTTCTAATACAAGGCGTGTGCAAGAGGGAGGGTTCTAATACAAGGCGTGTGCAAGAGGGAGGGTTCTAATACAAGGCGTGTGCAAGAGGGAGGGTTCTAATACAAGGCGTGTGCAAGAGGAAGGGTTCTAATACAAGGAGTATGTAAGAGGAAGGGTTCTAATACAAGGCGTGTGCAAGAGGAAGGGTTCTCATACAAGGTGTGTGCAAGAGGAAGGGTTCTAATACAAGGTCTGTGCAAGAGGAAGGGTTCTAATACAAGGTGTGTGCAAGAGGAAGAGTTCTAATACAAGGCGTGTGTAAGAGGAAGGGTTCTAATACAAGGTGTGTGTAAGAGGATGCCCACTCCTACCCTTTTATCCCAAGAGCAGAGCATGCTGGGATCCCGCCATATATATCCCCACTGTAATAAAGAAGCATCCTGTCTAATATACCACACACTTCAATTCTCTAGGCCGGATATATCTGCATGTCCTCCAAACAGATTTATAGGTGCGATTTATTTTTTGAGATCCCACAAATGTAAACACACAAAAAAGGCAGATATAGCATCAGAACAGGGTGGGAAGAGTTGAAGTGTAGCTCAACTGTGTGGGGAACAATTATCACCATAAAAAGGTATTGTTTCTTCTTTTTATTTAATTATTTATTTTTAAATGTTTAATAGTGTTTAACGTTATAGTGGCATGAATCATTAAATAGGTAACACCTCATTACAACATATATCCTACTGTATGTTATAGCCTTCCTCAAGGTTTAGTGTAATCTATCCCAGGAGGTTTGTTTAGCCTTAACTGTAGCTGAGCTGTCCCCCCCAACCAACTCATACCCCTTTCATAGAGCCATGAACCCAGGAATAACCCAGGTCAAGTGCTGTGTGAATGGGACGACTCAGGTCGCAACCACGGTTATTCCTGGGTTGGAGCCGGATATAATGCTGTCTGAAAGGTGTTCCCGGGTTATCCCAGGATATACCAGGGGCCAAAGTGCAGTGTGAACGGATGCAACACGGGTTAAACAATGTTCATTATCCCGTGTCTGACCTGGGATTTTGGAGAGAAAGGGGTATCAATGACTACTTATACATCCTTTATACTTAATTTGGATAGAGATAAATATTTCAATATGGTCTGTTTATGCCACATATTTCCATCTCCCACATACCGATCCATACTTCTATTTCTTATTCAGAGACTATTTTATACACAAAAATGCCAAAAATATGCTGTTTAATATTAACCTATAAAAAATGTTTATAAACATCCACCAGAGGATAACATACTAAATGATGTAATGAAGGTATGCATTTCATTGTGGGTAGCACAGTGGTCTAGTG
Organism: Mixophyes fleayi; assembly: GCF_038048845.1. Lineage (NCBI taxonomy): Eukaryota > Metazoa > Chordata > Amphibia > Anura > Limnodynastidae > Mixophyes > Mixophyes fleayi. The sequence goes on along the minus strand of NC_134410.1, from coordinate 44,746,646 downwards.
GTTAGCACTTCTGCCTCACAGCATCGAGGTCATGAGTTTGATTCCTGACCATGGCCTTATCTGTGTGGAGTTTGTATGTTCTCCCCATGTTTGCGTGGGTTTCCTCCGGGTGCTCCGGTTTCCTCCCACACCTCAAAAACATACTGTTAGGTTAATTGGCTGCTATCAAAATTGATCCTAGTCCCTCCCTCTCTGTCTGTGTGTGTCTATATTGGGGAATTTAGACTGTAAGCTCCAATGGGACAGGGGCTGATATGAATACGTTCTCTGTACAGCGCTGCAGAATTAGTGGTGCTATATAATTAAATGATGATGATTTATTTCCTGGCTCACTGATCCCTATACACTGACCACTTTGCAGCTAATGGGAGCACTTCTTGCAGGAGAATGGAAGATCCTTAGTAACGTCATCATTGTGTATCACTATGAATGTCCCAACTGGAGGCCAGACTAGGAAAGGCAGCATGGTGGCACAGTGGTTAGGATTGCTGCCTCACAGCACTGGGGTCATGAGTTCCATAACAACCAGAGCCCTGTCCATGTGGAGTTTGTATGTTCTTCGTGTTTTTGTGAGTTTCCTCCCCAGTTCACAAATATACTGATAAGTTAATTGGCTTCTGATAAAGTGGACCCTAGTATATCTGTATGTGGTAGAGACTTTAGTAGGCAAGCTCCAATGGGGCAGGAACTGATGTGAGTGATTACATATTCGCTGTCCAGCGCTGCAGTAAACGATTGGCGCCAAGTAAAGAAATAAGAATAAATAATAGCTCCGGTCTCCTCTACTCTATAGTTTACAAATTCACTATTGGTGCTGACAGCAATAAAGACCTATAGGATCTCACGTGACTCTTTATAGTATTTTAGTTAAAATAAATGTAAAGAAAAAACAAATATACTGAAAATTGTAAACAAACAAACCTTTTTAAAAATGTTAACAAGAACTGATCAAAGTAAACAGTATTTTCTGATCAAACATAACAACCCACCTACATCCCATTTTTCACTTTAATAGGGTTTTACATTTCTACTTATATTTGTTTTTTTTTAAACCGCCTCATCTGTCTTACAGGGATTTACATCCCTGTACTTAAGGGAAAAGGGAGGTTAAGCAGCGTTCCACGAGTGTAAAAAAAGATGGCTCCTGCCACTGTGTTTTTAGTACAGGGGAAAAAATAATTACAACAGAGAGAGATATATCTCTGTATATATATCTATCTCTCTATCTATATATTATATTTTCATTTCAGCCTTTCCTTTACAGCATCTTGAAGGAAAGAATAAGATATTGAACTTTATATTGCTACGTGATGCATATATTCTTTGTTTACAATACTTATTACTGTTTGAGAACCATATATTGAATATCTACAATGTTTTTGTGCTTGAAAATGCAAATAAAACGTTTTTAAAAAAAAAAAAAAAAAAAGAAAAAGAAAAGAAGAAGCAGCAAGAATAAGATATTGAAAGTGACGAGGAAATACGAAATACAGGGGGAAAAACAAAGGATGATTGAAAAGCAAACAAAAAAACAATACACAAAAAACTAAATGTAATTTAAACGGTTTAAAAAAACAAAACAGTTAGGCTAGATACACACTGGAGCGTTCTTCTCCAATAATCAGGCAAGTCAGCTGACATACGACCGCTCGGTCTGAAGTCGGGTTAGTGCAGTGTTTCCCAAACTGTGCGCCTAGGCTCCCTGGGTTGCCTCGGCAATTTCACAGGGGTGCCTCACCCAGGGTCAGTGGTAAGCAAGGCGGGGGACTACTTGGTAATTATTTTGGCTTAGGGGTGCCTTGAAAAAATTATGGAGACCCTAAGGGTGTCTTGAACTGAAAAAGTTTGGGATCCACTGGGTTAGTGTGTATAGTGACACGATGGTCGAAAGTCGTTCAAAAGTGACAGTCGTCGGGTGGTCGTACTGTTTAATATTTCCTGACCGATCATGTAGTGTGTATGTACTCACGATCTCTATAGAGTTTACAGAGCCGGGCTCTTTTCAGCCGATGTTACCAATGAATGTCTCAGTGAATAAATGTAGAGAGTGCTGTAGAAGGAATAATTAATTTGTTCGTTCTGAGACAAAGTGCTTCGTTTCATAATCACAGAAGCTAACGAAATTCGTCATGACATGTGGATAGCTATAACAAGGCGGTTTTAATCAGTGTGACAATTTGACAACAATGAATGAATGAATGAATATTGTGCTGTCATTCTCTGAAGACTAGAGGGACCAGATAAAGGACCAGATGAAGAGCGCAGATCTGAAGGTAAAGCGTGGCAGTGTGTATGTATGAATCGCCAGACTGATCGGACCTTCAGTCGTAGGTACAATCATTTGAAGAATTTTCCGACTGACGTGATATCTCAGTGTGTACCTAGCCTTAGCAATGAACATTTCCCTAAGCTCTATCCATAGTTCTTGCTGCATATCAATTTAATAAGTTAGGTGTGCTAAGCTACCTGTCACCATTAACCACTAATCCAGGAGCATATCAACATAAGCAACCTTACTTGGCCAGTCTTGATCTGTGTATATATTTCTCAGCCATAGTAATAAAACATACAAAATGTAAATGTTATTATGCATGGCCTAACCACAAGTAAGACAATGAACCCACACAATGGTTAATTGTGTTGGAAATCGAGTTTATAGAACAATGACCACAGAGTACAAACCTGAGGTCTGGTCCGAGGATTCCATCTAATGTAATAATTCACCCAGAGTTCCAAGTGGTTCATACTGGCAACTGGATACAGCACATGGTGCTCATAATTCACATAAAATGGGTTGGTAAATTCATCCACATGGCTATTAATGTAGGACCACAAAGATATAGTCTTTGTTTGCACTTCCTAGAATATAAAACACAGAGAACAGATATTACAGTGCTATTCCTTTAATAAGCATCCAACAAAATGCATAACAATTGCTTATGACTGCAAAAGACTAAATCTATTGCAGTGGAGCTACATGCAGTAAAAGCAGGTCTGTACTCAGCATCTGATATTCTAGAAACATTATGAATAGGAATAATGTGGTGAAGAATAATAATGAACCTGCATCCAGGCTGAGAATCAGTGTCAAGTACTTTAGCTCCATCTTGTGGCAAACACTGGGATTTGTATTTTACATGAGATGATACACAGATTTGTTTCAGCTGTAGAGCAGATGAGCCCAATGTAAAAATAACCGCACTAATGTGAGTCTGTTCACCACCAGCTCAATCAGTTACATGGAAAAGATTATTACATTGCCACAAACAATTGTTTTGCACAATTAAAGCTGATGTTACAGGGCAGGAGTTTTAATCAGGACAGTCAATGGCAGCAACTGTGTGCAATCCTCGTCATGGGGCCTCCACGTCCCCCGCTACCCTTTATAATTAATACATACCTCTTTTACCCTCTGCTGCTCACTATTGTAAAAAAATGACCCAAACAGGCAGCTGTAGAGATGGTCCAGTATGGTGATGAGGAAAAGCTCATTAAACTCAAATGCTGCAGGAAACTAAACAAAGACACAAAACAACAACATTGTATTTAATGATTGTCATTTTTAATCAAATGCATAAAAAAAAGTCAGTTCTTGAAGTTAATGTGTTGGAAACAGGAAAAAGGGGCTAGTGTAAGCATCTGAGCGACTTTGACTGTTTTTTCATGTATCACACAAATACTTGATAACTTATTTGTACACTGAAATTAAAGTTGATATTTGTGTGCTACATGAAAAAACAGTCAGTATTTAACTTATGTGCAAAACAGAAAACTAATTTGCATCCCTTGCATTGTAACATGGTTTTGTCCAGGAGACTTAAATAAGAAGTTTCTTAAGTTAAGATCCTTAATGAATCAGGCCCATGGTGAAAAGATAGTTAAGATACTGAAGCCCTCTTGAAATGGGTAATAGGAATTTTCCATTCACTGTTCATTAAACCAAGAAGCAAAACTGTTAATCAATGGACAGAAAGAATAATTTCAACCTTTGCTCAAAGAATTGGTGTATGCATTTTACTACCCGAACACGAAGACACAACTAACAGAGAAGCAAAATCTACACATTGTTAGATGCCAAAATGAAAAACCCCGTCCTGGTCACCTATTACAACTAGGGCTAGATTTACTAAGCTGCGGGTTTGAAAAAGTGGAGATGTTGCCTATAGCAACCAATCAGATTCTAGCTGTCATTTATTTAGTACATTCTACAAAAAATGACAGCTAGAATCTGATTGGTTGCTAAAGGCAACATCTCCACTTTTTCAAACCCGCAGTTTAGTAAATATACCCCTAGTCAAAAATATTGCAGTACCCTGAATATACATGCATATCGAAACCCTCGGGTGAAAGTGGCCACCAGGCACTTCATCCCTTAGGAGGCATCCCTAATCATATAAATAATAAGTTAAAGTGAAAATAAATAACTAAAAAGGTTGAAAACAAAACAACCTACTTCAGAGGGCACTTTGAAATAACTGAAGCTGGTTCCCAGGGGAAGGGCATAGTAGTGCCGTACTCCAGATAAGGCTACTATACCCCCAAGTATCACAGTGTCCCCCCCCAATGGAAGGGAAGATAAATTATCTTTTAATAATCTTGTTCATCTCAGTACAGTTAATAGTCTTTTGGCATTAACAAATGCGTTGATCAACGGTCTCCCCTACTCGTAGACATGCTACACAATCGGTAACCAATTCACGTGGATTATGCAATCAATATAACAATAAAACTCTTTACCTGATTTGTCATTTGCCATACACAGTCAATGAACTGAAGGAAAATGGGGGACCGATCAGCATCTGCATGATTGTCATCTCCATGGCCCACTCTCTGCAAAGATCACAAAGATATCATACACTATAACCAGTGTCTTCTAAATCACACAAGGGAATGACAACACTTTCTGTCACAGGGGATAATTTACCAACATGCTTAGCACAGACATGCACATGGCACCAGAGTTATTCAATACTAGTTTCCATTATCTCACTTGCACTTATTGAAAATTAAAGACTGTCGTTATTGGATTATAGACATATGTGCAGTTTACATCATGTTAGTAAGTGACCCCACAGTCTCACATAACACACTTGTCTAAGTTACAAACTTACCATTGCAAATCTATGGCCAAAGCTTATCCACTCTTTCTCAATTAGAACCTCAAATCCTTTGATAGTCCTGTAATAGCTATCCAACATGAGCATGGCCAAAGATGTTAGTTGTGCTGTGCGATCCCAGCCGTCGCTGCAGTGAACTACCACAGAGGTCTTACTGGATTCCACCTTGTCTGCAATCCTCACAGACCCAGCCAGCAGCATCTAGGAGACCGACACAGACAGTAGATCTTAGCGGATATTTACAAGGTCCATGTTTTTAGATTTACCGGATATCAAACTGGCTCATTAACAATTTGAATTTTAACATTAAGATGGACGGGTTTAAATCTGTCTTGTGTTCTGCCCACTAAGATCTAGGGGAAATGAGAATTTAGATTCGGTGATAAAGGCATAAGAATTCAGTGGAGCCTGGATTTCCGTAAAACATCTCTTAGTAATCAGCTGCATTATTACCATTTTATAAGATGCTAAAGCTCAGGGAACCAGTGATAACCAGCGTGGTTATCATCAGCATCCTCTGCCAACAAGGAGTTACAGCCGAACAACCAGGCTTTGTCCATTACCCGCCTAACAGCTGCCAGATTTACTATTGTGCATCATGGTTCTCAGTCATGTATTTAGTTTTAAAAATGCATGTTTTGTGTTTTATGAATATTTATAGAGACCATATGGTTTTCGTTTTCTTGTAAATTGGAAACCCTACGTTAGAAATCGCCTTGTTTCTCTTTGCTAAACAGAGAGAACCAAGAGACATGAATTATGGCTACAGGATGTCTTAGGCCAGTGTTGGCTAACCCGAGACACTCCAGGTGTTGTGAAACTACAAGTCCCAGCATGCTTTGCCAATATATAGCAGCTTATTGCTGGAAGGGTGTGCTTGGACTTGTAGTATCACAACACCTGGAGTGTCACAGGTTAGCCAACACTGTCTTAGGCAGCAGCGACCTAACATAGGACAACGGCTCCGTTCACCGCGCCCCAGTATAATACGGTCACATTACTAAGGAGACTGTAGATACCAAATCATGAAGACTCACAAAACCTGAGCACAGGACAATCCAAGATGTTCATTTCAAGATAGACATTAAACCTACAAGCTGATCTGTATCCTCGCACAGTGGAGGTAACTACTTTGTGGGCCGATACATGAAAATGCAGCTTTCAAATTCACTAATATCAACTGATATTAATGAGGCCCAAGTTACTCATTTGAATTGCTTATGTTTCATAGCAGTGTGAAGTATGAAAACAATATTGTTATATTAGTATTTGTTGTTGTTTTTTTTGCTCTCAGCATTGTTTATGTTACAGTAACTTTATGTTGTGTGTCAAGTATGTACTGTGTCAATCTATATTTGTCTTGTAAATTGGATGTCCACCTGATTAAATACTCCTCCTTCATGGCAGGTCTAATAGGCAGCCTATTGCTGATTATTCTATATGCAGCCAGCCAAACTCCTGTTTGGCTTATCTGCTACATGACAGCACAGGTCCCTCCAGGTCACTTGGCTTTCTCTACGTTGTTATACCGATTATAATAAACTAGATCACATTATAGGACTGGCACTCATGCCCATCAACTTCTTTAATGGAGTGGAGACTGGACATGAGATCTGGAAGTCAGGCTGATAGCAGAGCTACATGTGGTGTGTAGAGCACATCGCTACGTTACAACACTGTTGGTTTTGTAAATGTTGAAAGGTTTGTGTTATGTTGTTTAGTTAGATATCCCATATGGACTATGCCCTACGTCTCTCACTTCCCTATAAATAGGACCACTCCTCTCCTGGGACCACCACCATTCATATAAGTCCAGGCCCTCACAGAAAGCAACTCTGACGCTGCGTTAGATATCTTCTGTGGTCAGACGTTGTGGTCGACTCCTGCACAGGACAAACACACTATACCAGCCTTTATAATACGGACAGCTGCTGCTGGCAGATTTGATCAAATCAGGAAGCAGCAACATCATTAGAGTCTTAAGTCCCTGCAAATGGATTGGCTGGCTGAAATCTCAGCACACACTATGGCTGCCTATACTATGTGTATGCAACAGGTTCACCAGGAGACCAGGTTATAACTAAATTCTCTATAACAATTCTGTGCTCATCAGAACCACCGACAACCAGGTGTTTGAAACTTATGCACATTATTCCAATGAAAAGCTGTATGTGGAAGTTACCCGTATGTATTCAAGCCAGTGCGTTCCATCGATGTTTGTCAACCAGCGAGCCTCATCAATGGCTGGGTAGACTATTTCCTTGAGTTTGCGCAGGGACTCCCGCATCACGTGAATATTGTGTATCTCCAGGAAGACGAGCTCTGCGTTAGGATAAGCAGTTTCACTCTCATATCCCCCTCCCTTGGCCTGCAGTACACAAAGCAAAATAATCATCTTTGAAACATAACAGATCTGGGAGATGTCTAACAATGAATAATGGGATAACACCTATACAAAGCCTGCAAGATTTAGGAACACAAGTCACACTGGTTCGCTTGAAGTGAAAAGCTATAATTTTATTGACATCTGATATTTATTTTAGCATTCAAGAAGCATTAAGAGAATACAAGGCAATGGTTACATTGCACATTTTTTAGACAGTGCATTTATACTAAACAGACAATTAAAGATTCCTTCTGATTTTACAGTACTAACATCAAATTTCACCAACTACTGTTTCCTTAATGTAGACACTGAAAATGGCAATTATAGTGCAAGAACTTTAATTGGACCAATGATCATTACAATGATAGACAAGGAAATGACAGATTTAAAACACCCATTCAAGAAGTAACCAAAGACATCTTAATGGTTTGTAAAGTGGCTTACACCTAATGGGAAAAAGGGGTCGATTTAGCCCACACACCCAAATTTGTCAATTGTAGGGAAAGGCGTTTCCCCATTGTGACTGACTTAACACACATACTAATCTCAATAAGGTACATTTGTGTATTACATTCTGTAATATCGCTATATAATATCATATCTGAAGTTACAAGAGGTTCTTAGCGCACATTTACATCATGTTTATTTCAGGTCTATTATACAAATGTTTCTTATCGTGAATAGTTTGTCTTCAATGTCTACAGTATGCTCCTGTTCACTATTAAACAGCGCTGTAGAGTGGTCCTAGACCTCATGATCCTTCCATAGATTAATCAAAGAAAAAAGCAGTTACAACTTTTGCAACTTAATTAGACACAGATTCAAAACAGATGATTCCCAGAGCAATAAACAGTCCCTGAATTATAAGGATTCAGAGCCACAGAAATAGTGTACAAAACACAGTTTTATACTATTCAATTAAAAAGTAGTCCATAAACCAGCAATACAAATGGCAGCAAGAACTCAACTGGTTTCACTGGTCTTGCCAACTTTGCCAGGAGAACAAACTACTACAATCAAAGCATAGTGTTTTAGTTTATAACTGTGGGAATGGTCTGTAGGGAACAGCAGTGTAAGTTGCTAGGAGGTGCGACTGCTTTTCCATTTTCTGTGACTTTTAAAAGCACTAGATTGAAAAGTGTTCTATGTGTTCTTTTACAGGTCAACAAGTTGACCTATGACGCAATAAAATATATATTGGGGGACATTTATGAATGTGTTCTACAGGCAGTGTGTAGTAAATGCACATATAAATGCTTAATATAAAATTGTTTATATAATTACAAATGTATAGCATTCCTTACAGTAAGATAATAATTAGATTGCTAGTAGTTTTGTATGAAATCAATGTGAAAATTGTTACATGGTCAAGAATAATCTCTGTACTATATCTTTTAATTTATAGGTCAGTCATTTATATCTATATACACTTATGGAGATCAGTAAGTCAGTCAGGCTTTCGCTCTCAACACTCCACAGAGACTGCGCTGACTAAGGTTGTCAATGATCTGATCACAGCAAAAAATAATAACCATTACTCTCTTCTAATTCTCCTGGATCTCTCTGCTGCATTTGACACTGTTGACCACTCTATCCTCATACAAATACTACAATCCCTAGGTCTTGAAGGCACTGTCCTATCCTGGTTCTCATCCTACCTATCTAATTCCTCTTTCAGTGTTAATTTCTCTGGATCCACCTCTGCTCCGCTTCCTTTATCAGTTGGAGTACCCCAAGGCTTAGTCCTAGGTCCTCTGCTATTCTCTATCTACACCACTCTCTTGGAAAACTAATAAGCCCCTTTGGATTTCAGTATCATCTCTATGCGGATGATACACAAATCTATCTATCCTCTCCTGATCTTTCACCATCTGTGTTGTCTTGCGTTACTGACTGTCTTTCTGCCATTTCATCTTGGATGTCTTCTCGCCAACTCAGACTCAATCTTTCAAAAACTGAATTAATAATATTCCCACCCAATAACAGTAGCTTGCTGCCTGACATTTCTATTTCTGTTGATAACATGACCATAAATCCCACCCCGCAAGCTCGTTGCCTAGGTGTAATCCTTGATTCACAACTGTCATTTATTCCCCACATCAATTCTATATCTAAATCATGTTACATACACCTAAAGAACATTTCCAGAATACGCACATATCTGACACAAGACACCGCAAAAACATTAATTCATGCACTCATCATCTCCCGCATCGACTATTGCAATTCCCTCCTTACTGGTCTTCCCAAAGTCAGACTTGAACCCCTACAATCTATTTTGCACGCAGCGGCTAGATTGATTTTCCTTACAAACCGTTATTCCTCTGCTGAGCCACTCTGTCAGTCTCTACATTGGCTGCCTGTATTTCAACGAATCCAATAAAAAATTCTTCTACTAACATACAAGGCCCTCAACAAAATTGCACTGACATACATTTCCTCACTTGTCTCAAAATATCTCCCAACTCGACACATCCGTTCTGCACAAGATTTGTGTCTCTCTTCCACTCTCATCACATCCTCCCATTCTCGGTTACAGGACTTTTTTTCGGGCTGCACCCACTTTGTGGAATTCCCTCCCTCGCACATTAAGACTTTTCTCTAGTCTTCAAACCTTAAAGCGTTCACTGAAAACCCACCTTTTCAGACAAGGTTATGATATTCCTCAACCACCATCTTAATTTCCCTAGATTACCCTATTACCATCCTCTACACAGCTAACGCAAGACAACAACCCTCTGACCAACATTGCTGTGTGACTGATCACACAGCCCACTCAGTACTTTTACCTTTACATTCTAGCTGGTCCATTGTGCAAGATGATGTAGCACATGCCCTTGTGTTTCTAACTCCCATTGTTATATAGATTGTAAGCTTGCGAGGAGGGTTCTCTTACCTCTCTGTCTGTATGTATTAAACAGTATTGTCTTATCAATGTTTGTTCCCAATTGTAAAGCGCTACGGAATTTGCTGGCGCTATATAAATAAATGATGATGATGTTTATTCATTATTGTTTTTACAGACTAATCTCACATATGGCCTTTTAATATACATAATAGATATACATTTTAGTTTTCTAGCAGTGCTATATAAATAGCCCAATGTATGACTTTCCTATGTTACTGCTGAGGCATTGAGTGAAACAAGTATGGAATTGTTGGATAGGCTGCTGGAACACAAAGGGCTAGATTTACTAAGCTGCAGGTTTGAAAAAGTGGAGATGTTGCCTATAGCAACCAATCAGATTCTAGCTGTCATTTTGTAGAAGGCACTAAATAAATGACAGCTAAAATCGGATTGGTTACTATAGGCAACATCTCCACTCTTTCAAACCCGCAGCTTAGTAAATCTAGCCCAAAGTCAACTTCCGGTCTGAGTAGAGTCAGTGATACACAGAGATTTACTCCCAGCTGACTACTTACCTATTAGTACAGACACATTACAGAGAGTGTTGCTATACATTTGTAATTAAACTTATTTTACAATAACCCCAGAACTTTACTCTTCTGTATGGGGTATATTTACTAAACTGCGGGTTTGAAGAAGTGGAGATGTTGCCTATAGCAACCAATCAGTTTCTAGCTGTCATTTTGGAGAATGTACTGGAGTGTGCAGTTCCTGTTTGGATAGGAGACGCTGGGATTTTGCAATAAACCGCATGAAAAACACAGATTCCCTTTCTGAAAAGGAAAACCAGACATTTGTTTTCACTTTCTAACCTGAACCTATACTAGAAAAAGAACAATCTGATTGGTTGCATCTCCTTTTCTACATAGATACCCTTAGAACGCTTTTTATAAAAGTCCCCCATTATGCATTGAGATAGATGGAAAAGTTGGAACTATGTTCTTAAGAAATGCAAAAACAGTTATAAAGTAATTATCACAACAATGGTATTTTGCTTCAGTAATTAAATAGTAACTGACAGAAGCAAAATGATACATTTTCTGGATTTAGATGAACCTGAACTCTGATATCTGTAGCGTTTTTTAATCCACAATTGCTTCCCTTGTTGTCCCCCTCACCTTGCCTCAAATGTGACAAACACTGCTCCCTTCAAGCTAGTCACCTTGTTGGTAAGTGCACACGTTCTACCATGCACTAGACACCCTCCGCCACGGGCCCACAGACAACGGGACCAAGGAACATTCAATGTTCCCGATGCAGTAAGGAGCTGTTGTGAGTACAGGAGAACAATCAGATTGCTGAAATTACCTTGTTAGTGTCAGCAACACTATTCTGCCTGGCATCAAAGATAATGAGTTTGTGTGACTGAGCATTTGCATCCATTATAGTCTGTAAGTACTTCTCATCCTCTTTACATCGCTTGTCATTGGGCCCAACTAAAGGCTGGCTGCACCGAGTTATTGTGGCCTGGCTCTCGGGGTGTATCCATGACAAAACCTGCAAACAAAAGCATGGTTAATACACTCGCTGCTCCTAGATTCACCAATCAAATCACTAATTGAGATCCCCTTCCCCCCCCCCAAAGGTTCGTTGTTCGGCTGTATCTAAAGGGGAGGGTGCTCTTCTTTACAAGGAGAGCATAGAAGTTGTGTAGAACATTTCCTGCGAGTGAACTAAGGAAACAAAACAGGAAATAACATGCTGTGATTATACACAAGCAGAGGTTCTCTACCATTACCTCGCTTGTCAATAAATCATTGTCATTGGGCCTGATTCATTAAGGATCTTAACTTGAGAAACTTCTTATTTCAGTGCCCTGGACAAAACCATGTTGCAATGCAAGGGGTGCAAATTAGCATTTGGCACATAAGTTAAATACTGACTGTTTTTTCATGAAGCACACAAATATCAACTTTAAATTTCAGTGTACAAATAAGCTATCAAGTATTTGTGTGCTTCATGAAAACACAGTCAGTATTTAACTTATGTGCAAAACAGAATGCTAATTTGCACCCCTTGCATTGTAACATGTCCAGGAGACTGAAAGAAGAAGTTTCTCAAGTTAAGATCCTTAATGAATCAGGCCCATAGTTATTTTCTTACAGTATCGCAAACATGAAAACATGATCAATGCAACGAGTGCTTACCGGAATACGTCCTTTGGCTCTAAAAGCTGCAACTCTGGCCACATCGTCGTCCACCACACTGGTGGGTATGACAAAGACTGCTGGGTATGTGTCGCACAGCTCGTAGGTACTATTAATTTTAGTGATTTTCCAGCTCTCATTCGGCAAACCCTAAATGGAAGCATTAAATAAATTATGAAAACACACAACAGATTTTATTATTTCGGTATTGGGCAGCACCTAGGGCTCAATTTCCGATATATAATAGAAAAATGGGATAATGTACTGAAGTAATGCTTTGCTAACAAGTGTTGCGCATTTTTTAGATAACATTCTTCTAATTTTTAGGAATGGATTGTGCACTTTTCCCCATTCCATGGTTGCTTGGCTACACCCATAATGTATGTTATTCTCTATAATCTCCTGCTCTGCTTAACCCTGCAACCCATTATATATCCTTCCTTTCTCTCTGCTCCACTTGTGTTTCTCTTAAACAGGCCGATATGCTAGGATTATCCCTTACCCACTAGCAGTTTGAAGCAATCCTTCATTGGATGGAGAAATGATGAAGATATCTGCACCTACCCATGAATGATTTATTCAAGGATAATAATGGTACACAAGTAACCTCAGAATGTATATGAATGCAAAGCAAAATCCATACCTAATACTGCCGTACTGTATATATTCTGCCCATTTTCTATTACACCTCATCCATGTACGTAAACAATAAATGCTATACATTCATTAAAGGTAATTAAGTGCAATATATTTTGAAGCACAGACAGAAGCTCTATAATGTATCTGATCAATACATTCTCAGGGGACATGATCTGAATACGAAAGACACTGAAAATGAATCATTAAGATGTTAACAAATGTGTTGCTGGCTGCATACGCAAGTCATGTAATCAATAAAAAATATAGATAGGGTGGGATAAGTGTAATTATCTGGGAAGGCATATATTTTTCACAGTACATCCATCACTCTCATATTTGCATATCCATGTTTATTGTGAACTGCGGCCTTTCATTTTATATACTTCGTATTAGGCATATAAACTAGATGCAGTACTGTCCTCTACTCTGTATCATCACAACAGACATACCTCAAGGGTTGCTCCACTCAAATTTAAAAAATAAAATAATATTTTGCACAATTGAAATAATGCTCAATAACATAAATGACTGGAGTAACTTCTGATACTTTAAACAGGGCTTTTACACAAAATCAGCAGCTGGAAGACCCATATCTGTTACTGCCATTTAGTAGACATGTTGTGTATATCTGACATTCTTAGTAGCACCTGTAGCCATGGAAACAAAACGTGGACTGCAATTATGGTTTCCATGTTGAAAAACGTTGCTAAGGGTGTCACATATTTACAACGTCTGTCAGCTCATTTTGGGTAGAAATTCTAGATAAAGTATTAGGAATTATTTCAGTATGCTGTCACTTTCATAATGCAATCATTTTTTAAGCATTTTATCCTTTACATGTGTTTTCCACAACACCCATATTCACAAGACTAGTACATGTAAGTTGTCCACTGAGCTCACTCTCTACCACAGGTCTTCACTCTACTGGGGACTTCTGCTAGAGAGCTGCTAGGAAGCGTCAGGATCTGATGCACTGGTAGAAAGGACAACCAGATCCTATTTGGATGGCTACGGTGCTCATCCAATCAGGAGCCAGCTGTCACTTCAATGTCTTGGTTCCATACTCTCTTGTGGCTCTCCTACAGCACCCTGCAGAGGTCCCTAGTACATACTTTGGCTGAGGACTAGCTTAAAAAGTTATGTTTGGTTTACCAAGGGCAATTAAAACACAGTAAACAGCCACCCTTCATTTGCATTCAATATTGAACACAATACATAGAACAATACATAATAAAAAGTGCTGTGATTTTCTTTACCTTTGATCGATTACATTTATTCACTTGTACAGTTATGCCAGAGGCTGGTGACGGCAAACCGACATATATTTTGCAGCAATAAAAATGCTAGTAAAATGCATTCAGAAAACGCCAGTGGGTATGAGGCCTAAGTCTTTTTCTTCTCGATGAAGTTCTACATGTTTGCTTTGTATACAATTAGCTATTTCTCTATGTTTGAAGCCAAATTCAAACTTCAGATATGGTGTCAAAGACATCAAAACAAAATATATATCACAGAAGGTTTCCTCCCCGTAGGGTCCCCGGATTACATCTCTGAGACTGGTGGTTTTTATTACTTATCCATAACCGCTTGTTTATTTTGCTATACCTGTGTTGATGTGTATGTATTGCCTCTTCCCTGCCCCCTACAAGCGGACCCTCCCTTCACCATGTGTTCCTTACTTTACTTTTTGTTTTCTCTGTACCCCTTAATTGAAAATCATAAAAACTATTGTTAGAGGGGAAAAAAAATAATACAAACCTCAGTATATTCTACCCATATAATTAATTGTAAAAAATGTTGCTGGCAAAGTGATCCATCTCTATACATCTCACGGGTGAAGTTTAATAATAAAGTGACATTAATATTGTTTAATGGTCACAGTATCCTTTAACTCCATCTAACGTACATTAACATGTTGTTTTCGCAGACCGTACAAAAATTAACCTTGCATATGACAGATTGTGTATTATAAAGCCACAAGACCTCTCAGTGACTTATAATATTAAGAGTAGATATTTCATATATACTGAAGTCCAATGCCAAGGATGTCAGCCAATCAGAAACACGTTCATCCTTTTCAGACTTTTGAGCGAATCAGGATTTCAAGTATGTTTGTAGGCGGTTTGTGCTTGCATACAGTACATGCAAGTTCATAACTTTGTTTAATTGTATGTCGTTTAGTACATTTTGTGTTGATGTGTGTATGACATATACATTTATACGATACATGGTAGCTGTGTATTTTCTTAAATAGGTGTTAACTGCATATACTATCAAATATATGTATTAGCTGTGTATATACGTGTATATCATTAAATATGTTTCAGCTGTACATTAAATATGTGTGTTAGACGCCCCGATTCTCAGTTTTGACTGCTCCACATAAAAGGAGATTTGTTTTTGTTGAGAAAGATTACTCTAATGAGATAAGCACTGAGATCGGATGTGGTCCTATACTTTTTAAGAAACAAAACACTTTCCACACACAGTGGACTGACTGACTGTGTAATAATAATAATAATAATAATAATAATAATAAAAAAAAACCCAAAACAAACAAAAAACACAAAACAAAAAAACACAAAACAGAAAAAACCAAAACAAAACTGTTCCCGATCCAAAAAAAAAAAGTTCACAATTGTTACAATGGATACTCTTAATAAGCATTTACTTTATGAAAAGCCAAGTAAGAATACAATTTAAGTTCTGATAGACAATGTCTAGAAAACAAAATTCTTACAGAGAATAAATAAGTCATACTTTACCTGTCTTTTGTATTCAGCTGCAGGGTCGTATACTTTCCATCCATTCACAGAGAATTTTTCTTTATAACTAAATGCAAAAAGGGGCTGGAGAAAAGGACATATTTCAAGACATTTTATTTTTTTAATTTACAAAAAACTTTACATACAAACAGAACGTTACAGAAGAAATCTAGTGCGCCAATTACAGTAGTTCAATTGTCTGCGGAGCATTTTAGGATTCTAACTGGCTGCCAAACCTGCTATAGCTTTAACAGCTTACAGCCAATAAAAGTCAACAGATGCTGCAACCAATATCAAGTATTTGCCCTGATACTGCAGCAAGCGTATTTCTAAAAAGGACCCCAATGCCAGATGACAACCCAATTAAAATCAATCAGTTCACTATTGGACATTGGTAAATGCAGTCAGAAGATGACCTTTATCTGTCTGTGTCCTGTCATCTTGTCACACCCACTGAAGCCAGAAGACATCTAGATCACGCACTGATCAACAAACCCTTGTCCAATGTTGTCACCTATGTGTGAGGCCAAATTAGACCCTGATGCTGTCAGTGCCAGAAGATTCAGCATTATGATTTTCATGTAACAGTCTGCTAAAAAAATGGGTCATATGATTAGAGTATATCATTGTAATAAATCACACACAAGATGATGCATATTTAATTTAAAAGCACACCTGCCAGCTTATATTACTGTATAATAGGACAATAAAAAAATTTCATAGCAGCTGTAATAATAATAATAAAATAATCACACTTTATTTTATTACTATGCAAAACAGGGAACCTATAGTTATCTGATAAGCACAAGTCTCCAGACTGCAAATGAATTGCAAAGTGTCAGCTTTATTCTATTCACAGAAAGGGAGAAGAACGGAGGGTAAAGTGCATGATACATAAAGAAAATACTTCTCAATAGATAGATCATTACAAGCAGCTTTATATACTTGCTATTATATACTCATAGAGGTTACAGAATTTGGTAGCAGTCTGAGCGTTCTTTGCTAGTACCCAACAAAACTAATACGGACTCTTTAGAATATCACAGACTACATTAGTAGCAGTTCAGAGCGTGTCCAAAATATGTGTAAAGGCTGGGACAGAAACTCCAGAACTTGGTACTCACCACCCTATCTCCATGAACTTATATAAAATGAGAACAATGGTTTTATAATAGTATTTCAAATTTCAGCAACCATAATGGCCAAGTATAGAAATGATACATTAGATGTTGTCTGCTGTATTTTAAATCTTCCAGTTCTAGAATGGAATTGGTGAGAAATGTTCCCATATAACCTCGGCCAAGATGAGACCATTAAATTACTCGCCGCATAAGTTTTATTTTGGTAAGGTAACACACAAACGAGCCAAGAAAATAGAACAAAAATGTGGAGGTGTTATGTGAACGAAACAGGGGGCCATCCAAGTGTTACCCTATCAGAAGAGGACAGTCACACAGTTTGAGCAATAAGAGCTCACACTTTAGAAACAAATTACCGAGGCACATTAAAGCTCCCCTGCTGAATTACACTCATGATGTTCCATCCACCCAGGATCATTTCAAAACTCTGAGTAAACATGTTTGTCAGCTTGTAAAGAACCAGATTCACCGCGGGGGTCTTAGGATGTTTCCAAAATTGCAGTATAGTTTTCCTGGCATTAAACAAGAGCAACTGAAGCAAATCACACTTGGCTGCAGTCAGAGGTCCAGTCACAGATATGCAGAGTAGATGCTGGATTATGTACATAGTGAACAACTTTTACACTCATTCTCTTGTTCTGTGTCATACAAGACACTTCATGGAGCAGAGGAAATGGTAAAGATTTCTCCCCGCAACACATTTCTACATGTGCAATAATATTTACCTGTCTCGTACATACGTAGGAGAACAGGTTATTAGAACGGACCTTGTCAAATCAGACTGCTCCTACATTAGTAGGATTGTGGTTCCAGACAGAGATGCACAGGGTGGAAACAGTGTAAGAAACTTCAGTTCAAAAGTCTCCTAAAATACTGCTCCTTCCAGCCGCATCCATGTCTTACATTGGACATGAGAGGGAGGGAACATTGGGACTGTCTATACTACATGCAGCAATTTATATGTCTGAAGTTTTACATTGGTCAAAGTGCCTCTACAAATGCTGTTTCCCACAGCCGTGCCAACCCGTTCCTCTGTAAGTATAAGGATGAGCGCTGATCTCCTAGAGAATTCAGTTCCTTTTGTGGGAAGGAATATTCTTATTATAGCGTAAGTATAAAAATACTTCTCATCAAATGCGCCTCATGAGAATAATAAAAAAAAAAGCCATCCTGCGGATAATATAGGGTGACTTCTAACTATCCGCACCTCATGAGGAAATGTATATAAAAGGGACAAATCTAATAAAAGAAATTGATTGGCCGGATGGTGTTATGTGACACTCGGGCCGGCTTTAAATGGCATCTGGAAAACCATTAGCAATACTCCTCTGATGAAACCGTGACTGATACGGAGAAACGCGTCAGCATATCTCTATCTGACTCTACGAACACATTAAGTCTGGCATTCTCTATCTATACCCCGGGGTATCAACATGCAATTCAAGTAAGTGGACTAAGTGGATAAAGCGGATCTATACGTCTATTGCCTCCGTGCAGATGTCTATACGGGCCATGAAGAGTGTATGATTGTTCAACAAAAATCATCTACTACTACTGATGCAGTTGGACTGTACGTTTATTTCATTTACACTTGGCCGTCGACTACATAGTAAGACCAGGATAGCGTCTTTTCCTTTGATTATAAGACTGCATACTTCCGCTTCATTATAGAAGATATCCACTTGTTCTAATATTGTTTCAGCGTATACTTACATGCCGATTGGGCTGCTGAATATTTGAAAAAGTTTAAGGGAATTCTTTTATGCCTACACAAAAGACTGCCTGTTATTTATCTATGGTATAAGATTCCCAGTGTCTTATTTACTGCAGCGGATATCTACATCTACTAATTCCATCTCCGGATGCATTCAATTGCTAGTCAATCTAACGCCTGAGAATGAGAATGCCAATCAGTGTGTAACATTTGTTATTAAGAGTTTTTCCACTGCGCCTGAAGTGCAGTTGGATCTATAGAGTAATACCTCGTATTTTATTTGTTTTATATATTTCATTCCAATGGAATAATAAATAATATTGTTGGAAACTGCGCCCCTTTTTTTCTCTTTTTATATGTTATATTGACAGTTTGGATATCTGTTTTAGGGAGCTGCGATCCATCATTATATGCCATTTTTTATGAATCTTAGCACCTGAGTAACCCTTGTGGTAATAAAAGACTTTTCTTACTCTTGCAGGGGATCTGCGGTCACTTGCTAATCCCAGACCACTGTCAAAAAATGCATTTTCGCCAACCCTTGACTCTCATGTAAATATTTGTTCCTGCAAAATGTAGTCTAGTTTTGGCATGCGGTTGATTTAAAGAGCATGATTGGTCCACTTCCGCATTTATCCAACCATCATTAAATGTGTAGATCAACTTGTCTCCCATAAAACCACTCAGAAAATATGTGCATGACAACACAACAGCATTTGCATTGTGGGGGTGAAATAAAACTTCAGCTATTAGAACATAGGTCGCTACAATTATTAGCCGCATGCTATCACCAGGATGGTGATAGCATGCGGCTAATAATTGTAGCTTTGGACAAGGGAATAATAATAAAATAAAAAATAAATAAATAAAATAAATAAAATATATAATATAATAAAAAAAACTAATGAGCAAATAAAATAAAGATGCTCATGAGAAGCAATAACTAAACAACTCAAAAGTGAAAATGGACTAAAAATAAACAACTAAAGGGCTCATTAGGACCTGCCCCCATAGAGTAATTAGATGGGGAAGGGGTCATAATGAGGAGGGAGCTGTAAGCGCAGAAGTACTCCATTCATCCAGGCATGGCTCCAGGGGGCAAAGATGCAATTTTAAAATCAACTCATTGAGCTGGGGGCTTCAGGATTTTGGGTTAATGTTGGTTTTGGTTACAGCTGAGGGGCAGAGTAGGATTGGGGTTGAAGCGCATACTCATAAGGTATCCCTACCCTTTACCACAACAAAATTAATTAGAGATGTGTTACTGCTTTTTTATCTTTAAAACACGAGGCAGTGATGTCTGTGCAATAGTAGGAGAAGGAGGAAGGGTTAGTGCAGCAACATTTGTGGCCCAAACATTATGCAAATACATCAACAGACCATAAACGAATCTACTATTTTAGGTATTTGTGTGATTTCATAGATTACTCCATGTATGCTTCAAATAGATGGGGTGAGAACCAGTGTTTAATGTAATGTTATCACTCCTCCGACACATCATTTCCAGAGTGTAACCCGTTATTGTAGGATCGGAGTGCATTATATCAGAGTCAATGACACTACTTACCATCCCATTAGAAGCAGGAAACGCATGTTTTATAAGATTTTCAAATATTTCCAGCTTGCTCTGCTCTTCCTGTTTGTATGCCAGCCGCATGTTCCTCATATCCTTCCAAAACATAAACAAAGGATTGTGTTACAAGGAGACGTACATTCTGGAGCTAAAGTGAAGTGTTATTGGTAAAACAGTAGCTGCAAATGCAAAGTTCAAGAATGCCATTGTTTGCGCATTCTATGTAAAATGATTACCTCTCATTTCCTCTTTAGCGACAGTCTCCCACCCTCTCTGTACAGAAACAGAATAGTCACTTACTGTGGAGTTGCCAAAACTACAGATTCTAAACATTAAAGCGTAACTCTACTAGACCATCATCTACGGCATGGCCTTAGCGAAACACAACTGGCATTATCCTGGTTTAAGTACAAGGAATTACGATGCAAGTGTTTGCCTGTCAACACAATTCTTCTCTTATAGCTTTACACTTCTTGCCTTTTACTATACGAATATAAACAGCTTTCAATGTTCAGTAAAACACAGAGAAGCATGTATTTGCCGGTAACGAATAGTCAAAGAAAGTGAAATAACCTAACCAATAAAATACAGCAAAAGCCTACAGTATTTAGTTCACTGCAGCAAGAAGATCATATTGGTTGCCATATCCTCCCTTGCATTTTAAGAAACAACAAGTTGGATGTATGAACTTCATACAGGAGGTGCGTTTCACATCACAATCTTCCCACAGCAGTTCAACAGGAGCCTCCCATCACTATTTTGTGCTGGTGAGGATCCCGTCCCTTCCACTATATAACTCCCAAACTGTGGCTCCTTGCTTGATTCCATTCACCTCCAAATACGATGATCATGCTACCGTCACATGCAGCCCTGTCCATATTTACTCAATCACACAAGTCAACAGGTGACTGCCTCCTAAAAAACCAGCATAAACAGCTCCCGAGATACTCAATGCTGTGCTGAACAAAGCGGATAACCTGATTGGCTACAGGTTTCTCTAGTCCTGCTCACTTCAAAACTGGTTATCAGTAAAAGTGCACAGGATAAATATGAATACTACAGGTACTCTAACTCTAGTTAAATGCAGAAAATATATGAAAGATCTCTAAATACCTTGCAAACAATTTCTATGCCGCAAGAATTATTTCCTTGGCTTTGCACTCCAATCTTCTCCACTCGGCTGATTACACCCAGGGGGACATCTAAGATAAAGGGAGGATCCTGTATAATAATATGAAGCAGAGATATAGGATTACTGCTAATCAATGTCCCTTTAAACAAGGTCAACAACAATGAAAATAAATTGCTTCCACATTTAAAAGCACAATAAAAAGCAATGAATCGAGCAACTACTTAATACATTTTACATCATGCTGGTTATATATAGCAGGGATCATATGTTAAAAAGTTTAGCCCATTGTCTGTTTTGCCTTTTCATAACTGTCCTATAGTGTTTTGCTTGAATAATACTCATCTTTAGAATACAGTATATCATCTATGGAAAACTAGAAAACCAACACTGCCACCTGCTGGAAGACTTTACTATGATATATCATGTGACGTAAGTACAGGCTTTCTTATGCACAACTGACTAGGGTCATAGCACCTACTCTATTGCTTGCTTAATAACTGGCAACACACCGGTATAAAGGAGGTAGGGTGTGAAGCTAAAGTCTCCTCTACAGGACATGGAGTTTATATGTTGAACTTGTTAATGAATGCATGCAAAAAAGACAGAGGGATAAGGTGAACGCAAATTGTGCTTCTTGTTTTTGGCGAAACACACCAAAAAACTATGCAAATTGCTTATAATGCTCAACTATATTTCGGATTGCAATAGCAGGCATTTATCTAATATACTCAATATATTTAATTGATGTAGCCAAAATATGGGTCCTTTTAGCAATCTACCAGTGAAAATTATACTCTCACAGGATGCAACCTTGCACTCTCTGCATTCCAAAGCAGCCCTTTACTCCCGTTTCACATATCAGATGGTTTAGAAGTCCAAGACACCTTTACTTTATAATTATCATTGTCTTCTAAGTGTATAGGAAAACACAGAAGACCTGATGAGAGGGAGTGAGTCATCACTCACTCTCACTGATCAGGTGTTCGCCCAAGTTTCATAATGGAATCCAGACATCTCAACATCGAAGCACCCAGCCGGAGAGAGAGAGAGGAGATGACATACCAAGTAGGTGAGATGGATGTCTCAGAGGAGGCAGAGTAATCATTAGAAGCAGGGGAGGGGTGGATATCATTTAATTACCAACTGATGAAAGCATAAAAGATGCCCATATTAAGTTATCAGAAAATAGATTACATAACAATAACATCTGTCTAGTGTGGTTACCAGAAACATACCAACCAGCTAGTCTCAGAGACTTTTTTTTTTACTTCCAAACTGCTACATGCATTGATCGCCCTGGGCCCAATTAAAATAGAGTGTATAGCCTGGGCTCACTAAACCTGGCAGAAGGAAACAGATCAGTCCAAAAACTAACAATCACCAAGGTGATGAGCTTATCACTTACAATCGTAGCCGAAAGCAGAAGGATAAAAACTGCTACTATGCAACACCTACTTAGGAGAAGGAAATGGAAACACAAGGCCTTCGGGCCAATATGCTCATCAATGGCAAAAAGTGAACACAAGATCCATTTTGGCACCCAGTGATACTATGACTGATAAAGGCAGATCGCTCAAAAATTTCTATTATCTTGCTAGAAGAGGTGCATGTCTTTTAGATGGGGGGAGGTCCCCCTAGTGAGTGCAGACATTGCACAACTAATAGAAGTGGCAAGGATATACAGGTCCTGTGGTCAGGAGCCAACCGGACTCACACAATGATTTCTCAAACCCTGGGAATACATGAACATAGAGGTTGGCTGATGAGGTTTGGTTATTGATACTTAAAGTTAATTTAGTTGAAATTAAGCTGCAGGGGTGCAGTATACACATATATTGATGCATATACATTTTGGTCATAGCTTGAGAGGCTGTGACAATTATATCTAACTTCAAAGCAGGGAATCATGGCTCCAATTATGGGGGTATATCCAATAACAACAGACACAGTGGAGAGGACAGGAGCAAGGGGGAGGTTCAGAACTACAGGAGGGAGAGAGGAGTTAGCTCCCATCAGGGGAGAGGAAAGTGAGCGCTCTACAAATCTACAGATTGAGTGTGTGGATTCCTATATCCTATATTTCAGTATTCATTGCTTACTTGTTATGTTGGGGATTGGCAAATTGTTCAGGTTCTAAATCTGCACAGGTGTTGGGATCTAGAAATGGGCACAAGAGAACAGAAGCCAATGTTGAAAGTGTCACTGTGCCCGACATTCCTATGTGACATCGCTGAGACCTGCAATCATGCAATGTATTTGGTAGGGTAGTGTGCCTAGGAAATAGTTACTGTGGAAGGATATTGGAAATGATAACTTGGCATGTATGCTTAGAATGGAGAATGGTTTGGAGCATACATTACAACTCCCAGGCATTGCGGGAGGGATACTACACAGAAGGAACTTACCAAAAGAGATAAGAACTAATGTAATAATCAAGATTAGATTAATGATAATTATAAGGGGTTACTGGGGGGAGACTCCTGGCAGGGATGGACGCCTAGCTACCTTTCAATCTTACTGTGAAATGATATTTTTCAGCCAACAAGTGGTAAGTAAAACAGCATCTCTATGAGACACGACAAGATGAACTACTGTTGCATAATTAAAGTTTTGCGACTAATTAAAGTTTGACACCCTGAAGCATCACCTCTTTCTTTAATGTGTATGGAAAGAAAGGTCAATAGAATATGTTTATAAAACAAGAAAACAAAACAAACTTTCCAGCCATTTATTTGATTAAGACTCACCCTTTCAACATTTTTGAAGTACATTTTGAAGTCTGTCACTGTTAACGTTCCACTGACTGCTCCCCAGAATGGACAGATATACATAACATCCTTAGCTGTGGAAAGAAATATATATTTATTTTTAGAAAAAACAAATAGCACCGTGGTTTTATTGGTACTGTGCTGGCCAAACATGTCTGCTAAATCTGTCTCCAATGATATAAAGTGTCAGAAGCAATAAAGGGTCAAATCGAAAACACTCAATGACACAAAATGCTTTATAAACTTTTTATACTAAGTGATAGTATGTTGCATTAGACACTTCATAATCATCATCAGCTATTTCTATTTAGCAGTGTATATAGAGCATATATATCATTTTTAAATTTAGGTTGGCAAATATAAAATCATATTGTCAGGATAGGGGGTAAAATGGTATGGAGAAAGGATCAAGATGGAAAATAGGGCAAGGTGGGAGGGATTGGGGGGAGTATTTGGAGGTGAAGTCACACATTCTCAGAAAATAGTTAAAAAAAAATATATATATATATATATATATATATATATATATATATATACACACCTTTTAGTACTGGATCAACTTGAATATTAGGGTAAGTGGGCAGAAAATAGGGAAGCACAAATTTCTGCAATAAAAGGCTGGCATAATAGAAGTCGATTTTGACACTATGTCATTGTTGGCTAACCTGCGACACTCCAGGTGTTGTAAAACTACAAGTCCCAGCATGCTTTGTCAATATATAGCAGCTTATTGCTGGAAGGGTATGCTGGGAATTGTAGTTTCACAACACCTGGAGTGTCACAGGTTAGCCAACACTGCACTATATAGTCAGAAAAAAAAAAAGTTCATGGGCAGCATGGTGGCTTAGTGGTTAGCACTTCTGGCTCACAGCACTGGGGTCATGAGTTCGATTCCCAACCATGGCCTTATCTGTGAGGAGTTTGTATGTTCACCCCGTGTTTGCGTGGGTTTCCTCCAGGTTCTCTGGTTTCCTCCCACACTCCAAAAACATACTGGTAGGTTAATTGGCTGCTATTAAATTGACCCAAGTCTCTCTCTCTTTGTGTCTATGTGTGTGTTAAGGAATTTAGACTGTAAGCCCCAATGGGGCAGGTTCTGATGTGAGTGAGCTCTCTGTACAGCGCTGCGGAATTAGTGGCGCTATATAAACAACTTATGGTGATGATGAAGTTCGGTTGAGGTAATTATTTTCCCAACACAATGGCTGGAGACACACTTGAAAAAGAGATTCTCCAGTCACTGCAGCCTGCAGAAAAGTGCCAGCTGGGCGCTTCCATGGAGGAGTTTTAAAAAAAAAAAAAAATTAAAAACATTTTCTAGCTAATAAAACTGCACTCAATCTTTTATCAATGCGGTGTCAGTCTACTTTCCCACATGTGATCCTCCCTATCCCACTCCATTTACATTTTGGCATTTGTTTTGTCTGTTAGTAATCTTTATGTTTGTTTGTGTCAAACACCTTTTATTTGGTCCTGAAGCCAATACTGTATGCACTGCATTCATCATTGTATTATTGTTTCTAGTACATTCTACACAAAATAAATAGAACAATGCTAAACAAGGCTAGTATGATGACCGAGATTGGCATTGTTTTATAGTCGCTGCTTTCTTAAGCAAATAATCTACCATGTTACTTTATACAGTTACCACTAGGGCAAGGCTCAGTTGCAGTGTATTGCTGATCTTTCACTTAGATAACAAGCAAAAATAACCGTACTCATAAAAATTCGACCTCCGACAATAAAGGAATGGTTCACCAGGAATGAATACTATCGAAGCATGGATGAAATCATTCTCTCCTCAAATGACAAATTTGGTGATTATTGTGCAACATGGTACAGTTGGTTGAACTTCACTGACTCTGAGCTGTATAAGTCCATACAAATTTCTTTATCTTAAATTGTTTGATTATTAAATGTGTATAAGTCTGAATATGTTGGACCCGTGTGTATGCTACGAGTGGCTTTCAATAAAAAATGTTTTTTATAAAAAAAAATAAAGAAAGAATATATATTCAATAGAATCAAATCCTAGAGCCTAGTAACATAATTCCACATAAAAAAAAAATCTGTTACATTCACATAGATTATATATAAAGTTATAATAGGAAAAACAACATAAAAATGTGAGAACAATTCTATTTCATCACATATATGATACAATGTGTGGCTTCCACTCACCAATGGCCTTGATAGACTCTCCAGGAAACAGTTGTGCCTCTTCCATCTGTGCCAGCTTGTTCCCATCTCTCAGAGCCTGGCAATAAAGAACAATACATGGAGTCATCCCCCCACCTCTGCTGACATTCTATCAGAGCCTCTCTCGGGTACGTGGAGTGTATCTGCCCACTAGTGAATATGGCAGTAATAAGAACACAGACTTGGTGGGCTCCATTCAGTCTACATCATTTCATCTCATCTATAATAGATTCATTTTTCATGAAGGGTTTTTGGAAAAATTCTCCATCATGCCAATGCCAAGTTACCAGGGCAGACACCGATTACTGACGCATTATGCAAAATTGCTAAGCAACTTTCTTCGATAAAGTGAGCATATACCAGTGTTGGCTAACCAGCGACACTCCAGGTGTTGTGAAACTAAAAGTCCCAGCATGCTTTGCCAATATATAGCTGATTATTGCTGGAAGGGCATGCTGGGACTTGTAGTTTCACAACACCTGGAGTGTCATAGGTTAGCCAACACTGGCATATACATAAGTATCAATAGACATGTTTGTGTTAACTACACCTTCCAGCAGGAGGTGATGCACATAAACAATGTAATGGTTTCATACACTACGGCACAGGAGTATAAATCAATACAATCCTTAGTTCTGTAGCTTGAATGAAGCCCAAATAAAACCATACAGGCATATTAAACACTCGTATACAGTCAATAAAGTGAGATTTTTACTGTAAAGTTTTAAATATTGAAGTTTGCCTTGCATTGCGTACACAAGTTTCATTAGATTACCACCAATGTTCCACTGGTTACCTCAACAGAATGGTCAGTATAGGTCTCACTGTTGGAACCACACTACTGTAGAGGTGAATGGCTTCAGCTATGGTTTCTTCTCTCTTAAAGAGTAAGTAACGACATTTACCTAGGAACGCCTCCTACTCAGCTGCTCTATAGAAGATAGCCAGGAGTAGTAGGACTCCTACAGATGGACTTGGGGATTTCAGGCTGGAAGCCATGGGCACAAAAGGTATACATTTATAAATATAAATAGAACTATGCATGTTTCCAACAGAATAAATTGCTTTGTCCAATAGCCCTGAATATGCCATCGTGGCCATGTAAAAAAAAAAATTAAAAATGATATTTCTTAGGGCTTTTTAATTATGAAATAAGCAAAATTACTTTAAAAATCTCACGGTAAAGATTGTATCACTAAGATAGCAGGCAAAGCTAGAACACTTTCTTATTTACAACAGCTAAGAAAACTACACACAGTAAATGGCAACAAACAATTGCAAGTTATATGACAATTTACAGTTAGCACAAGTCAATTTATTTACTTTAAGCAAATACAGCATCCATAATGAATTATAAGCACAATATATAAGTATTTCCAATAACACACTGCACAAAATATAGGACATTGATGCCAGAACAAATTTCACATTTTTTTCTATCTCTAGCCCATGCAAGTGAATGTCAGTATTGTTTTTCCCCACAACTGACAAGGCTTCCTTTTGTAGCACATACAAAAAAATATTTTGTGGCCACTATAAAAGGGAAGGAGGCCCTAAATATGGGGGGAAAAAAAACCCACACCATGGGGTATATTTACTAAACTGTGGGTTTGAAAATGTGGAGATGTTGCCTATAGCAACCAATCCGATTCTAGTTATCATTTGTTTAGTACATTCTACAAAATGACAGCTAGAATCTGATTGGTTGCCTGTAGCAACATCTCCACTTTTTCAAATCCGCAGTTTAGTAAATATACCCCCATGATTCTTCCCATACTATCACAAACCCATAGGTATTTACCATAAAATTTACATTGACTATCTCTCTCCGGTAAAGGGACACTTCAGATGCAATATACACGGTTTGGTAGTTAGAGGGCCAAAGATCTACAGTATATACTTTAGATCAACCTGCACAATGGTATACCACCCCCAACACATAGGTACAGCCATACATGTGCGAGCAAATTCTTAGGGAAGAATTAAATTGCCCGCGATCTTCCTAGGAATATCGTGGTCTCGCTTTTTTACCCGCATTACGGTAAAAAGTACTGCTGACTGTTGTTCGAGTCTCTACATGTCCTGATCACCATGCTGCAATCAACACACATTGGGCCTGAGTCATTAAGGAAACCAAGGCAAAATAATTAGTAAATTTTCTCCTGGACAAACCATATTACAATGCAAGGGGTGCAAATTAGTTTATCGTTTTGTACATAAGTTAAATACTGGCTGTTTTTCATGTAGCACACAAATACTTGATAGCTTTATTCTTACACTGAAATTTAAAGTTGATCTAGGACATACCCTACCCCAACTATAAATCTGTCCCCACATTTTATATTTCCCTGCAAGGCAACATGGTTTTGCCAAGGTGCAAAGTTACTCATTTTCTTTGCTTTACTTTCCTTAATGAATCGGGCCTACTGTGTAATCACTAACTAACTGATAGTGTTGTCTATAGTCTGAACCAGATTTATGAGTGAATATAGCCAGAGATAATAATGTGTGACACACAGTGATAACAAAATCAATAAACCAGAGACAAATGTTAACTTGATTTTTATTGTTCTAACACTGATAACAGATACTTTTCTATAGGTACAAATTTTTTATATATTATCCCCCACTGATATTTAAGATATCCACCTGATATTGAAATATGAAAAGTGAACCACTCTATACCTCCTTACCGGCACCTCCACATCCTTGTCAGTCATGGCTCCCAGCGTCCTACATACGTAGGCGGAGCCGAGAGCTGTGACAGTCAGCGGATGAAGAGTCAGCTGAGCCTAGCAGCAATTATCATAGCTTGAGGGTAAAGAGGGTCTATTATGGCTGAAAAATGCAGTCATCAAATCTTGCTGTTTCAAGCACAGCAAAAAGTGTACACAAAACTAAGCAATCCTAATTGTGTTATAAATAATTCACAATCTATAGATCAGCCCATTTAAATTAATATCTTTGGGAGGATGGCCTTATCGGCTGATGCAAGAGTAGCAGAAACTGTAAGGAATATTCATGATACAAAATGACATTGTCATCAGGATAATGTATAAGTACTAATCTTTTCACAAGTTTAATTAATGAAATATAAAAAAGTACATACAATGGATAACAAAAATAACCTTCTAAAAGTTGTTTTTATGTTTTACAATATGAAGATCTGTCATCTCAAACATGATATTAACCTATTAGTAACTGTAACAGGAAACAATAAATGCTAGGCACATATTGTATGTGTGTGTAGATTATATATATTTACACACACACTGTTTTTAACTCAGGGGCTTGTGTTTGCTAACTCTTTGCCTGCTGTTTGTCATATATTCAGCAATGTTCTGACCACATCACCTCCCAGGCTATTGCATTGTGGGTGGTTTATCTCGCTATTCAAATTAGCAAAGGAGCTCTGGGAGAAGATAAGTATATATGGTGAACTTACAACTAGATAAAGTCCTATAAAGAATATTTTTATACATTCATTCAATTACTAACTGTGATACAAACGTGTCTGTGTGCTTTTCCATTGCGGCATGGCTTTTGGAAGCGGCTTGTTCCATTACAGTGTGTTCAAAGCATGCCAGGGCTCTTGAAATAGTGTTCTATATACCCACTAAGGGTTAATACAATCTGTTTAACCAGCATTGTGCTGTGTTTTTTTCCATTAACTTCTATGACCTATTCATTACAATGGAGTTGTGCTCTAAATATAGTAACTTAATTGAAATGAATTGTCTATAGAAATAAATGGGGCATATACATCAATGGAAATGTACAGCACTGTTAAGTGTCAATCAATCACATCGCGCATAGCATGGGAAACAGCTTGTGATTGGCTGAGTAGCTAAAGGGAACCCCGGTCAATTGAGTTTACCCATATTCTGCTGGGGGTTCTGGGAAAAGAAGTTTGCTTAGTTTGCTAAGGGTTATTTTATTTTTACTTCCAATGGATTAAAAGCAGAAGATTTTTCCATGGGTTACTCTTTGAATTAAAAAGACGACAATCTGGCTCGGCTTTCCATTTTACCAATTAAGAACAATTCCCTTTGGATTAAATACAGCATATCATTGGATTAAAAGAAGCAATAATTACTATTGGATTATGGTGGTGTAATAGTAAAAGTGGTGAACAATGTTACTGGGGAGTGTTTTATTTAATGTGTGTATGGCTAATTTTTATATTATATTTGTATAATAGACATTGGTCTTAGGGACCATATACTGGTCAGAGATGCCAATCCAGGGGAGACTTTTGCTCTATGACCCCTGTGCCCACAGCCCCAGGGTGCCAGGAAGAGCCCCAATGTTTTTCCATAGTCTGTTAAGATGAGGTGTCACACGTTTTGTGTCGGCACCATGTCTGCCCTTCAATGTGGACTCCCCAGTTATAGAGTGACCAGCCCAGCCTGTCTTTCCTGCCAGGGGGACACCACACTTCCGGTGCCCACTTTAGTGGGAGCAGGCCCAGGCTAAAAAATGCCAGCGCTGGTTATGGATTTGGTGGGTATAAAGGGCGGCTGCTATAAAATAAGAGAATGCATAGTATTTATGTGTGTTTTCATATGTGTAAATGCAAGGACAATGTGCATCCAGCCTTTATATTCACACAAGACAAGTCTAAAACACAGAAGAAATAAAAAAAATAAAAACAATATGAAAAACAAATTGTGAAAACGTTAAAATTGTCAACTTAGGGATGGGAACTAAAGAAAACGTTTCTTTTTTTAATAGCAGATAAAAATAATTATGGGCCATGTAAGAATTGCAAAATGAGAAAAGTAAGGAACGAACAATTAAAAAACTAAAAAAAGAAAATACATGAACATAGGATAGATTGATAAAGCTAAAATGTTAAAAACTTCAAACTTCACATGAAATCTATAGAGAAAGATATCTTTTAATAGTAATAGGAGGACACATCTTACCTCCTCCAAAAATAAAATACACTTATAGTAAAATTAAAATAGTTCAAAATTATTAAATGAACTGGCAAATCCGTAAAGACAAATGTACCAGAATGAAACCATTTTGCTTATTACTCTTCTGAAACATTTTGAATTTAAAAATTATTAATAAACTTATTTTGCAATGTCCTGCGATGTTACACGGCCAGAAACCAGTGTTGTGAAGAACATTCTGTTTGGTTACTTCCATATCTATCATTATGTTTGTAAAATGCTGTGCTAACTGGATTAGCTGACACTGTGCATTCCTGGAAGGTAGTCTAACATACAGTGCATAGGATAGATACATAGACAGGTAAAAAGATGGGTTATACTAACACAATCTAACTCCTACAGGCATGCACTACATGGATATAAAATAAAGGGGTAGAACTTGCCACCTGCTCGGCCTCCGTTTCTGAATGATAGCCATTGGGCTCGTCCTGAATCTCCTGTGTATGCACAAGGCAGCAATGGATAGAACAGAGGCAACAAGAGAGAAATAATCATGCAGACAACAACAGGTAAAGAGGACAGGTCATACAGACTTTATAAAGAGACAGTGTAGACCTCAAGTGGAAAGAGAGACATTGTTTTCTTTCTGTTCAAGGCCTTGCATGCACTTGGCAGAGCAAAAGGAAAAGCACCGGGTAAGTTTGGTCACCATTGATACTGTTCTTAGAATTATGGGAAATAGTCTCCAGTCAGTTAGTAAAGAGCAATATAACAGGAGAAAAAAAAATAATTATATTATAATATATATATCTATCCATTTGGTACAGAAATAGTCCCTCAAGTAAAAGATGTATTTACTGGTAGGCACTATGGACATTTATCAACAGACTAGGGGATACTACTCCTAACACCGTAAGCAACATATAAGAAACTAACAATCTTCTGTCACAGTAGCAATGCCTATGCTTCTGAAGTGTCCATACAACACAATGCACCCTCTTCACACTGACAAAACAGGCATTACAGCAACATATAACAGAGATGTACTTTTTGCAAGAAAAGATTGTGTGTGAGTGTGTGGTAAGGGTGGCTTTATAGAGGTGGACGGTATAAAGCGAGTACTTAATATTTATAGTAAATGTAGGAGCACATGCAGGGCAGGATTACATAATGAATACAAATTATCTCTCTCTCTCATATATATATATATATATTTTTTTTTTAAAAAAATGTTTACTTATTTACTTGTGAAAAAACAGAATAGTCAGTATTCACATACCTGGGGATAAATGTATGAACCTCCGGATTCTTCAACTCCGGCGAGTTCAGCGTCTTCAGCGCTTAAATTTAAAGCGGCGCTGCCTTGTAAAGGGAAGTCTCCCTTTACAAGGCAGCGCTGCTTTAAATTTAAGCGCCGAAGACGCTGAACTCGCCGGAGTTGAAGAATCCGGAGGTTCATACATTTACCTCCTGAAGTGTAAATCTCACAAGTTGCAACACACGTGGCAATAATATGAACAGGGTGATGGGCCCTCCAACAAAGCTGGCAATGCATTTCTGAAATTTACTTTTCTCTCCCAGAGAGCTACAGGGTCATAAAAATACTTAGAAAACAGCTCATATGGTAACAAAACTTAAGCAGTTTGTTTAATGTAGCTGCAATGTTTGTACCGGGTTCTGTACAAATGCATGCATTTAAAAATATGTCTTTAGTGTTCTGTTTAGGTAAAGAAATAATATTTAAATGAGTTGTAGAAAAGCTAAACATCACAGTGCAGGCACCGAACAGAAAGTACGTGTCTTTTTATAAGACAAACAATTAAGGGTCAAATGAAAAAAGCCAGACACAAAACCTACATGCAATGACTAAACCAGAGGACAATAGGTAACCATGCAGATTGCACCGGAGGTGGGTGACCATATCTGGAATACAGCCCCTCTTATTGTAATATCCACTGCCAGATGCCAAAATAACATAATGCATTTGTTCCCAATGATTTACTCAAAATACATATTTACCTGGAAGCATTCCCATCATTATCAACGAAGCAGTATGCAAAACATATTCAAAATCATTACAGGATTATATATATATATATATATATATATATATATATATATATATATATATATATATATATATATATATATATATATACACATATATATATATACACATATATATATATATATATATACACATACATATATACACATACATATATATATATATATATATATATATATATATATATATATATATATATATATATATATATATATATATACACACATACATATATATACACATATATATATATATATATATATATATATATATATATATATATATATATATATATATATATATATATACATACACATATACACACAAAATACCTCATAGTATCAAATCAGATTAGTTCCTGTATTATTATAATTGACAACTATTATTTAGACGATTCATTTGAGATCAGCCGGAAGACGTTTCGGAAAAACACAAATCTTCAACAAAAAAGTTCTAAAAAGTTCCAGAATATTCTTTTAACAAATAACCTTGTTCTGCAATATGTCAAAATGTCACGTGCACTTACCACAGTGAGGACTGCCATTTGCGGTTTACCAATACTCATCTTTTTCCAAGAGGATATTTATGAATGTGGATAAAATCACATGAAAGTGTGGCAGGAAACAAAATATATAACAAAAAGGCAACACAAAAAAACAAGCAAACAATAGGTGATGGGCACCAGCAAGGACCTCCTTCACAACTACTGATTAAGACTCATGAAAACCAATCAATTCCATTGTAGAGACTTCCTTTTTTTCCCCTGCATTATCAGCCTTCACTGTGTATAAGTAATGGCTGTGGTGGGAATTAGCATACCCTGCTAGTGGGACAGAAGGTGGTGTATTCTGCTTTTATTTACATAATGTAAAACAATTACACTAAAAAACAAAAACCTGACAATATCATTCAGAATAAAATGTTTTATATTCTAACCTGACCACTCTATATTTACAGTCTAAAAACATTGATGAACCATCTGTAAGCTACGTTTAGGTGATATTGTATAGAAGTCCTATCATACTGGTGACTCTCCAGAGTCCCCACCATGCCCGACAACTTCTATGGACTCTTGTAAGAGATCATTTAAAAAAATAAATAAATAAATATTTGCCCCCTTCCCCTAAGCACATAGATGTAACATCTGTGTGTCCTGTACAAGGAGAGCACACTGCTGTGTAGGATATTAACAAAGGAAGCTAACACCTATGACCGCTAGGCTGATTACATACAGAACAACATTACAGACAGATGAGTAAAACTGACAGACTAATTTGGCATACAATAAAAAAAAAAAGCACAAGAGGAAGTTAAACTGAGCACCAGACAGCTCCGTGCAAAACTGTGAAGATTAGGAGATGCTGTGCTACAGAAGACTGACACTAAACAAGCAACAGTGTAGAATTATTGATGGTCTTCCAGTGATGCAGAGCAGGCTGCCTCCAGTAACAGATACATCAGGTTGTCAAGCACTCTTACACATCAGTAACAAACAGGGACATTTAACCTTACTTAAAATCCTTTAAACAGAAAGTGGTCTGCAGATACACAAATACAAAACAGGAGACTAAGTGGGTGACAGTGGAAGAATTCACTAAGCTACTCAAATTTCACAGCAGTTCATTAAATACAGAACAATACTAGGAAAAGGAAAGTTTATAGTTCAAGTGACAAATAACGTTCAGCTGCAGTAAAGCATGGCCTAGCATCATAGCTGCAGGTAGCACATGATGCACTGTATATAGGCTTTGTAAAGCAATAATATCATAAACATGTTCAAATACATTTATATGTTATTTATTATTATTTATATTATCATACTGGAAATAAACATTGTATCATGACAATATTATGAATTTGTAGATGGTTATTTAACTTTAAAATCTACCCATACCACTTTGAGAAATGACTATTTACAATCTAAATGGACTGTTTTATCTCCAAAACTGCTATACAGTTAATTTGTTCATAATCTGAAAACCTGTCTCACAGATCATCCTGGTCTTGGAGAACTGTCACCAATGGAGCCACAGTCTCCGTATTTCCTAAACTATATTTATGGCTGCCCTGTACCCAGAGGGATTCTAACAAATAGCTTGCCTTCGTATGTCCAGGGCCAGCTATACATCATTGCAGGTCTAGAAGACCTACCAGACAGCTCTGCAGAGTGTGAACAATTGCATAGTTCTCTAGTGGCGCTCACAGAGAGGAAACAGATCCTTCCCTTTGTAAATAATAGCTTCACAGAGTGGTATCAGCACATTTAAAGTTAAATAACTTACACTCATCTACAAGCACATAAGATGATAATCATGATAACAGGTATATATAGGGCCAAAGTTACACCTATTTTCCCCACTTACTGTCCTTTCTCGTAAGTTACACCCATGTCTCCAATTTGTATATTTTTATAACCTCTTTATGCACCATAATTAGTAGACAAGTATACAACACAATACAGCAGAATATAGCAGCAATATCCTACACAATTCATTCCCTCCGTTAAATCATGATATCCGCAATTACATTTACATTTGTTTGATCATTTTAAGCTGATGAAAGAACACAATGAGAAATTATATTATTAATTTTATACAAATACATTTTAGATCACTCTACAGAGAACAGCAAAAAAGAAAACAACTGTCCATCAAATGCCATGGAATGAAATCCACCCTGACAGCCAATGTACAGCTAACAGTGAACACACAACCTCTCAAACTACAAAACAGCCAAATAAAGCACAATTAAAGTAAGCAAAAACAGGCTAGAAAAACCTGCAATTTATGCTCACGTCACAAAGAGAACACACACTGGAGGATGAGGATCAAAATCTCTAAAAGGGACATACACAAATCTGGAATTATTTGAACTTGTCCCAATTCAAAAGATTTAACAGAATTTGCTTAATAAATGTGCCGGCACACACGGTCACACTATTTGCTACAGCTGGAGATTTTGATGCTCGATATACCAGATAAAGATTTTCAACACACGGCACAGTGGACAAAAAGGCAAGAGGCCGGACTTGCTGGACACCGAACATATCTTACCCTTATATTGGGCCTCTTGAAGACCTGTTAAAATGCATAACAATGTCAAAGATAAAACATTTACACCCTGGCTCCCATTGTATATAAAACAATGTCAAACTTGTGTAACTGTATCCTTTTGTTTATAAATCTAAAACTTAAAAAGTACCTGTCCTGTAGATTTAAGGATATTACAAGTCACTGACCCTTTATCCAGGTCATGGAACTTTACAATGACTCCCACTTATCTTTAAAATCTAAACACAAATAAATGCATTACCCATTACAATACTAAAATTTTATTTTTTAAAATACAAAAGGTAAATAAAAATGTGACAAATAATAGGAAATGTTGTGAGGTTAAATAGAAGATTGTGGGAAATCTATGTGCTGTTCAGTGTAAGGGAGTTTGGTCAAAATAAAAAAGTCCCTTTTGATTTTTCCTAATTTTGCCTGTAACTCTATAGCATGTTTGTTGTAACAAAGTCTGCTGTTCTAAGTGCATTGAGGAGCATTGTAACAATGAAGGAGTTATTTTGTTCTTGATTACAGTGGCACTGTGACACCTTGGTCAGCATTGCTGCTGCTGAAGAATTATTTTCTGTAAAGCACTGTAATATGGTCCCGCTATACAAATAAATAATAATACTAATAATTAATTAGTATATAATAATAATTAATAAATAATAATTTACTGCTTCTGAGTCAGTTGAACAGATGTATAATGAAGGGGGTAACATGCAGATTATGTTTATATAATTGTGAGTTCCGTCATCGCAACTCACAGATGTTGTACGGACACTGGAGAGATGTTATTGTCCAAAATGTAGTATAACAGTGATAAATCACGGCCCTCTTCTCACTCGTCATCATGAATAACTCTCAGTTGAGTAACTCTGTGAAGTTTGTTGCTCATACTCATAACATTTCTCAGCCTCTTCTTAATCTGTAGCTGGAAGCACTGTACTGCATAACACCAGCTGCTAGCCACATAACTAATGAAAATACTGTACATATTAAAACATAGGTTTTTCAACTTACTACTAAACACTTTATTATTTCACCAGAGAGCATTTTATTTTTACTTTTATATTATAATTTAAGAAAAAAAGAAAACGCAAAAAAACATTCAACTGCGGTTTCCAAGCATCTATTGTGCTTCACTCCTGGGGGTAAATTTATCAGGCTGCAGGTTTGAAAAAAAAAGTGGAGATGTTTCCTATAGCAACAAATCAGATTCTAGCTGTCATTTTGTAAAATGTACTAAATAAATGATACCTAGAATCTGATTGGTTGCTATAGACAACATCTCCACTTTTTCAAACCCACAGCTTGATAAATTTACCCCCCAGATCTCACTAGAGGAGTGGCGACAGAACAATCTAAATAGATAAGGTTTTTAAGGGGTGTATTTCTTTTTCTAACTCAATTTATTTTTACGACCGAACAACCATGACATTTTCCCAGGTTGACCTAACAACTGTTGCACAAAGACTTCTTTCCACGCATTCCACCATATTATCACTTACCCTGTAATCTCGGGAAACATTTTCCGGGCCCACAGAACTAGAAATCTGGCTGGATATTGTGGCTGCAATCAGCTGCTTGCACCATTCCACATGTAAGCCGGTAGGGCTGAAAGAGAGAGACCAAAACACATTGGTAATTCACATCCATCTACAACATCTCAGAAAATCAGACTCAGTTGATTAAAACAGGTATCATTATTCACCAATTAAAACAAAATGTGAAGCAACAAAAAATAATGATACATAGTTTATAGTTTCCAACGCCGTTATATCAAATAATGGTCTGTAGTTATAATAGATGTTGTGCAATTGCAGCCTAAGGGGCCTATTTATCAATGCTATTTTTCATAAAAAGTACATATTTAAGGTGTGTTTAAATTTATTATTAGGGCATAATGAAAATATCTGCTGCGGTCCTAGTCTCTTCGAACGCAAAAACAGTCCCCATAACTTTCTATGGACAGCACGGTGGCCTAGCGGTTAGCTCTTCTGTCTCACAGCACTGGGGTCACGAGTTCGATTCCCGACCATGGCCTTATCTGTGTGGAGTTTGTATGTTCTCCCTGTGTTTGCATGGGTTTCCTCCGGGTGCTCCGGTTTCCTCCCACACTAGAAAAACATACTAGTAGGTTAATTGGTTGCTAACAAAAATTGACCCTAGTCTGTGTCTGTCTGTCTGTGTTTGTGTGTGAGTGTGTGTCTATATTAGGGAATCTAGACTGTAAGCTCCAATGGGGCAGGGACTGAAGTGAATGAGTTCTCTGTACAGCGCTGAGGAATCAGTGGCGCTATATAAATAAATGATGATAATGATTGCTATTTTGTACCATTTAACAAGTTTAACTTGTACCCGATAGCTAATGCAATCTGCAGCTGGCTTTACCCATTAGAGTCTATGGGGAGAGCATTGAGGAAAAGGGATTTTTCGGATCCCTCACCACAACTTACATGCTCTCCCCTCTGGTCACTATCGCAAAGTGCCCACTTTGTGACACTGACTATAGAAATAGATTGAACATAGCTAAAATGTGTGTTTCATTCCTTATCACTGTGATAAGGAATGAAAAGGATTGTGGCAAAAAAAGTGATAGATATAAATATGCCCCAAAAAGAGAAGCTAAAATGATCAGGTATCAAGGTAGAAATTTTTTAGGTTGGCACCATTTGCTATCTTGCAAAGCTGAAGTGCATTTTTGTTATCGATTTAGGAATTATGGGCACAAAAAACTCTATGGGGCATATTCAATTGTTGGTGAAAACGCCAAAAATGTTGTGGTGCGCGCACGGTTACTGTTATTACGGTAATAGTGCGCGTAAATACTGTTATTACTGTAGTTTTCTTGCTGGATTTCAGCTCGCTGCTCCCTGAGCCGCGAGCTGAAATCCAGCTTACTATTACCGTAATAACGGTAGTAGTTTTAATGCCGCGGGATATTCAAACAATTGAATATGCCCCTATAAGTCCTATTTAGGACAGCTGGTAATGTCCCACTAGCTCCACCAAGCAGAGAGAATATAGGCATAACTGTCTGTAGGATTCAATCCCTGAAACTGTGCTGAGAAAGAAATATGTATATAAATGCCAAATTCAATACACAACATGCTGTATTTGGGATATATGTGACATATGTAAAGACTGGCCCAAGGCAAAATAAGTGCTGTAAATGCAATGCTTGATCTGCGCTCCGTTATGAAAAAATGGAATGTGGGTGGATGCAGCCTCAAAGGAATGGGAGGGGAATCCCTGTCTCTCCCTAATAAGAAGATACTAAAATAAAGTATGTGTTGCTGGTAACAAAGCCGTGTAAGATTGATTAACAGGGGGGGGGGGGCAACTTTGCAACATAAGTTGAACTGGGAGGACTATTGTGTGATATAACATTATATATATATATATACACACACACACACACATACATACATACATACATACATACTTCTTGCTACACTGACACCCTTAGATCATTCATACATGACCAACTTCTTGCTTCAAACCAACCCAAACTTTCTGTTGACAACATGACAATAAATCCTACCACACAACCTCGCTGCCCAGGTGTGATCCTGGACTCAAAACTATCCATTGTTCCCACATATCCAATCTATAGTTACATCCTGTTACATACATCTAAAAAGTAATCCCAAAATGGAGGCAGATTTCACACAAGAAACTGCAAAATCTAATTCTTGCACTGATCATCTCTCATATTGACTCTTGCAATACAATCCTTACTGGTCTTTACCAAATCAAACTCTCACCCTACAATCTATTTTGCATGCAGCAGTTAGATTGATTTTCCTTGCAAACAGTTCTTCCACTGCCGAGTCGCTCTGTCAGTCTCTATATTGGTTGCCTGTTTATTACCGAATTAAATATAAAATACTGCTACTAACATACAAGGCCATCAACAAAACTTCAACAACATACATCTCCTCACTTGCCTCAAAATATCTCCCTACATGACTCCTGCGTTCTGCACAAGATCTGCATCTCTCATCTGCACTTATTAACTGCTCCCATTACAGGACTGTTTTTTTTTTTTACTTGTGGAATGCCCACCCATGCACATTAAGACCTTCTTCAACTCTTCACACTTACAAGCATTCTCTGAAACCCACCTTTTCAGGCTAGCTTATAAAATTCCTTAACCACCCTCTTAGCCTCCCTAGAGTTCCCTATTTTCACCCCTTACGCAGTTAACACAAGACAACAACTCTCTGACTGGACGAAATATAGCGTCAGTAAGCACTTTTACCTTAACAGTCTGGCTGGACCATTATGTAAAATTTGTTAGTTAACCTCATGTACTAAACTCCCATTGTCCAACAGATTATAAACTTGTGAGCAGGGCCCTCTTAACTCTCTGTCTTTCTGTATTATACAGTATTGTTTTATTACTGTGTGTGTTCCCAATTGTAAAGCGCTACGGAATATGCTGGCGCTATATAAATAAATGATGATGATAATTAACTGCCCACAACATGTCAACCAACTTTCTAATGGAATCATAAATCCCTTCAGTAATCTTCCATTTACTGACAAACTTGTTTGGTTTTTTTTTAAGGCATGCTCTCTTTTTATCAGTAGACATCATATGTATAATAACATAAATTCCATGACCTTTCAACTAATCCCTGCTCCTTATTTCAACTATATGGTACATAATAACATTTTCCTTTTGTTGATGTAAGAAATACTTGCCAAATTTCCTTAGTTTGCATGCCCAGATTTAATAAGCTAATGGAAAACTATAGCTGTTCAGCAAACATTTCAAGGAATATACTTTACACTTTAAATCTTAAAAGTGTGTTTGGCCAGCATACCATCTTTTGTTGCTTAAACAAACAGAACAACGGTTGAAATACCAAAAAGTTTTCCTTGTCAAGGGGCAGTCAGAGAAGCCTTTTGGGATATGGGGAAAGAACTACTTCATGTTGTAAAGTGGGCAATGTTTTGAATGTAAGGACGTAGAGGAAGAAATTATATTGTTAGAATTATAGGTATTCAAATAGCTTTATGAGATAATGGGAATTACTGAGAAAACAAGCAAGAAAAAAACACAACAAAAAAAAACATGTATTCTACACTGCCAAATAATAAATCAGATACAGAGATGGTGATAAAACATAGGTATCAAGTTCTATGTATGCAGAAAACATTCTAATTGAGAGCCACAATATTGCGTTTGTCACATGTATGACAATGCTTATTCCATACCATCACCACATAAATGTCATTTTCCTCTCACACAAATCACTGTAATGGAACAAACATCAAGGTCTCATGACTTGCCCTGAAGTCTTAAATAAAGTATATCCTTTAAAGAAAAATGGAAATATACATATATATGTCAAGAGTGGAGTAAGTCCCTAGCACACCTATCAAGTATATATACATATATGCTTATAAATACAGAAGTGATGCCAACATTATATTATTAGCATCCCTTCTCAGTGGCTCAGTGGGTAGCACTTCTGCCTCACAGCACTGGGGTCATGAGTTTTTAGTCTGTGTGGAGTTTGTATGTTTTCTTCATGTTTATGTGGGTGTCTTCCAGGTGCTCTGGTTTCCAAAAACGTACTAGGAGGTTAATTAGCTGCTAACAAAATTAACCCTAGTCTGTGTGTTAGGGAATTTAGACTGTAGGCTTCAATATGGCAGGGACTGCTGTGAATGACAAATATTCTCTGTACAGCAATATATATATATATATATATATATATATATATATATATATATATATATATATATATATATATATATATATATATATATATATATATACACACACACACACAAATACACACACACTCAATCTGCAGTCTTGTCTATTTACATTGTCACAGAACTCCTTATGAACCTTTAATATCCTTACCATTTAGAGGAGGGTATATATTACCCCATATATTAGTTCACTCACAGATGACTAGCAAATTCTGATAAGAGAATAGAAAGTAGCCTTCAAAACCGTGACAGCGATAGTATCACAGAATGTTACAATGATTGTGACAGGCGTCAAAAAGCAAAACAAAACTCAAAATTAATCAGAAATCAGGCAGAAAACATTAAGGAGACAGATAAGATGAGCTGGGATTGCAGTGGGCATCATGTGGCTCCTCAGCTGCTGTGAACTATAAGTTCGTCCATGCCATAAACTCTACTTTAATTACTATATTCGATAAAGAACAGTTAAACAAATAGAGATGTTAAGTGCACTGTGTAATCCGTTATATTTATACTACTGCTTCTTGCTTACGTTCTCATTTAGCAACAAAGATATAAAAAGGTATGTTTTGTATTTATAAACAGATATGCCCCAGAGTTCAGTAAACAGATTCCCAAATACACATAGCTCCAAGAAGCTTTATGACACTCTACCAAGCATGTGATATGATGGAATTACCCAGCTGATTTGTTTCTTAAACTATAATCAACCTATATATCTAAATAAACATTCACAGCTTTTAACAATCATAGTGGCAAGCTCTAGTCTGCAAAGATAACCTTATACTAGATCTTATACAAATTATTTTATTCTAATAACCTGTTGAAGTTCTCAGAAAAGTGTGTTTATTGGACCTATTAAAACATTTCTTATTAAACAGCACATTTTGGGGACATCACCATACTTTTCTGGGTTCCCTGTGCAGAGTGGCACCATCACTCACAATAAGTAGCTGGCTGGGCAGTAAATATTCAATCATTCCTGACTTCATGCTCCCCTCTAGTGACTACATTCTTGTACATGTCAACTGTGGGCGCATTTTCTTGCACAGGCTATTGGATGTCAGAAGCAAGTTCACCCCCTAGAAGAGTAACTCAATATGACTCTGGTTAGCTGAAGGAAGAGTTA
Organism: Mixophyes fleayi; assembly: GCF_038048845.1. Taxonomy (NCBI): domain Eukaryota; kingdom Metazoa; phylum Chordata; class Amphibia; order Anura; family Limnodynastidae; genus Mixophyes; species Mixophyes fleayi. Next base: position 44,703,275 of record NC_134410.1, on the reverse strand, counting down.
CCACCAACATTATTGTAGATGCCCACTGGCAAGCTTGAAACTGAGCAGGAGTGGACGCTATTCTATACCCCCAGTAAAATTAAATATATATTGGGTGCCACAGTGATTAGAATTGCTGTCTCACCATGGGTTCTATTTCAGAGCTACCTGTATGGAGTGCATATATTTGCGCAGATTTCCTCTGGGTTCTCTGGTTTTTATCATTTCACGTCCAAAAACTATACGCTTAGGTTAACTGCCCTCAACCAAAATTTACCCCAATGTATGTGTGTTTGATTGGTAAAGATTTTAGACTAATCTGTAATGTAAGGACTCATAGAAACGAGCACTGCATAATTATTGGTGCTACACAAATAAACCTAAGATTATAAATATCTAGAGCAGCGTTTTAATAAATATAAACAAAACTATGACAGTCCCCTTTAGGTAAACAATTTAGCATATATTAAGTTACAACACAATAGATCATGAGTTTACTTCCACACAAACAAAATAAATATATCGCACTATGACAATTTCTGTCAAGAAGCACAACTTTCATAATAACACAAGTATTACAACAAGGCTGAAGTTAGCTTCTTATTCGGCCAGCTTCTTATCCATGCTCCAGCTTCTTATTCAGAAAAGTTTATTTTTAAAGGATTAAATCAAGTTGGATCACTGATTTCACATCAGATTAACACTAAAGGGTGTCTCTTATACAAACTGCAATAGTATTTAGCCTGACCCAACAAGGTTTTGGGCATGAAATCAGGGGACAAAGTCACCATATTTTATTATTTTGAATAAGTAGCTGAGTTTTGAAAGGGTTAAATCTGATGTAAAATTGGTGATCCAACTTGATTTCATCCTTTAAAAATAAGCTTTTCTGAATAAGGAGCTGGAGCATGAATAAGAAGCTAACTTCAGCCTGGTAGTATTACATTCAATTTAGATATACTATTAACTCCCAAACAGTGACACTTTATAAATATTTTATATCTTCAGCAGGTGTGTGTAACCTGTGGATCTGAAGCTGTTGTAGAACTACAGGTCCCAACATGCTCTGTAGTTCCATAACTTCTAGAGAAGTGACAGGTTGACACTTCTGATCTACACTATCCCTGGCTGGAACTTGTTGTTCCCCAACAGTGGAGAGATGGATATGTTGCCTACCTCTGATCTACATTATAAAAGAATAAATCCTAAGAAATAAAACCAGAACTATACTGCATACATAATGCTTTACATGCTATTACATAAATGAGACCATACAGTCTTAGTGTTATATTCCCTTTATTACAAGCACACATAGGCTGTAGCTTGTCTCTACTTAATATCAGACACATAGCTAGTGTATTATGTCTGGTCAACAGAGCTTACACTCTACCTTTATGCGGACCCTCCCCCAGGATGACACATGTACCTGTCCAGGGTCTCCACGCTGGGCTGGCGGGAGCTGGGCAGTGAGGGGGGCGCGGATGGTCGGGGTGGTTTCCTAGCAGCAGATGCTCCAGTGGTGCCGCTGCCGCCTCCTCCCCCTCCAGCTGCCGTCTCCAGTCCCGGCAGCTTGTCCATGGGCTCTTCCCTTCCTTCTCCTCCTCCCCGGATGGTCGGGATGCAGCTGAGCCGCTTATCGCACAGGAAGGGCCGGATTGGAGGCCTCTGTCCTCCCGGCTTCCTGCTGGGGTTGGTGGGGGAAGATAACTGTGACGTCCCCTCTGTCACCCTGCACCGACCAGCATGCACCGCGGCACACACTGACACTACCCACAATGCAGCGCGGCCTGCAGTCTGGCAGCTGCGGGCTGGTATCGGGGAGACATTTAGGGAAGTGGTTTCTAATTGAAAAAAAAAAGCAAAAGTCGGAAACGAGCGCACAAGAGACATCACTGGGATTGGAGCGCTGTCTTGGCATAGCAGATTCTGGGACTGTAGTGTACTGGGTTGTTGGGACTTGTAGTTCTACAGCAGTGTTAGAACCACTGGTTATTATCTTTGATGTATGAAACACGACATATTACTCAGCGCTGCACATTGAGGGCATCATGATACAAAACAAATAACATACAGTGATATGATACAGAAGGTAAAGATGGGTCCGTCCAAACAAGCTTACAATGTAAGAAGTGTGGGGTACACTTGATGCATAAGGTAGCAGAATAACAATAGTAGCTGATGGGGTGGTTGCTCAGATGTATGTAAAGGAAAGTTTATGTTTTGTGGATGGGGATAAAGTGGAATAAAACATGTTATTGTTTAAGCAAAGTGGGTTTAAAGTACCACGGCTACATTGATAAGTAGAATATACACATACTTGCCAACTCTCCCGGAAAGTCCGGGAGACTCCTGAAATCCGGGACAGTCTCCCGGGCGAGCTGGCATTTCTCCCGCATCCCGATCTCACCGAGAATCGCGTCATTTGAATTTAGGAATTTAGGAATATTTTAGATACATTTGGTTAAAATTGAGGGCTAGGGGGGCGGCGTTTGCCTTTCTTTACCCAGGCTCTAGAATTCTAAGTTACGGCTCTGTGGCCAACAAATGCAGAATTATCAGATAATTTAGTAATCTTTGCTCAAATTGGTAGAAGTTTGGAGCATGTGTTGCCCAATCCTGACATATTGAAATCTGATCAATCCAATTTGTCAGGGTGGGTAATCATGTCAGCCATTGACCTCCATTGGTGTGTGTGACATTGCCATCTGGAAGCAGAGGAGATAACACAGAAGGCAGGTGCATAGGTGATCCAATTGTTCAGCATAGTACCTGACTTGACACATCTGTCCAAATTGGGCCAACATGCAGATGGACAAATTGCTAAAAGAGCCAAGCTAAAAAACCTGATTTGCTCTGCGACCAGCGTTAATGAGACCTGGATAACATGGTTATATGTCCCTGTATGGCGCTACGGATACCTAGTGGCACCCTATAAATAAAAATTAATAATAATATTCGGAATTTCATATTGTTCATGGATCAAATCACTATTGCTTATTTTTAATTTGACCATTATACAGATACATACAGACACTCTAAATATTCCTGGCCAGCCTCGACAACCAGCCAGGTGTTGTGAAACTACAAGCCCCAGCATGCTTTGCCAGTAGATAACTAGCTGATAGCTGGCAGACCATGCTGGGACTTGTAGTTTCACAACACCTGGAGAGCCAAAGGTTGGCCAAACGTGTTCTAAATTATATAAAATATAAAGAAAACTGGAAGTGGACAGTCCTGAAGTTTAAAATATTAATCAGTCACTATAAACAAAGTGGATTCCTAGTTTATAATACTCTAATGCCAATGCTATGTTTCAATAATTTGAGACTAAACTTCAGCTATGTGATAGTTCAATGTTAACAGAGGCATAAACCTCCATGGTCACATCTTTAAAACAGACAATCCCTGATAACAAGGGACAGCTAGCACCCGTGCTGAAGTAGAAAACCTCCACATATTGTTAATGTCTGATTTTGTTAGTAAGCTGTTGTGTTTTGACCCAACTGACCAATCACTGTTCCATTTCGGGCTCCAAAGCAGTTGTTATACTGTATGATTAAAAAACAATTTTACTGGATGTCAGAACACCAGGTCAAACATTGGACTCACATTGCTTGTGTGTGGAGTCATCCTTTGCCCTGAAAATCTAGATTTCCATGCCAAACATTGTGATCTGGTTGTTTAGTCTAACACCTGAACAATCAAATGAGTATAATTTTTATCATCCATCTAAGAAGAAATTGCTCACTAATCTGGTTGAGCAGTGGTCATGGATGCAGACAAAAGGTCCTGTAATATTAGATGATATTATTAAACCTTTCTTATAAAAAATACTGACTTGAAAATAATATTACCATTTTAATTAAACAAATTAGTTATTTCAAAAGTTAACATAAACAAAATGGTCATGGCTATTCACTATGAAGGTATCTTTTTTACAGTTACAAATGCAGGCATAGTTCTAGAGGAAGTGAAGCCAAGGGGTGAAAAGTATATTTGATGTCTACTGCCCCCCAAAAAGACACAACTATCTGTACTGGCAACATCCAAGGACTTGGTGATGATTAGTAATTTCATCTTACTTTCACCACAGCGTGGTCCACACCACACCATGACTTGGGCATCATGAAGAGCCTCCCCAGACCAGTCCCCAACCCAACACTCTAAAGTGATCATCACCCATCACCCACTAACAACACTGTGGGGGTCAGGCGCTAGCTAAGTGCATCCATGGTGCCTTGCATCATGAATAAATTAACAACCTAACCCCTAGCCTCCTCCCCAAGGCTCACTCTGGAAAAATGGCATCAGCACGTAACGTAAAGACACTTAAGTATATTAAGCATTTAAGTATACTAATGTTTAATGTATTTGGCTGTTTTTTTAAAAAGAGGCTATAACTGCAGTTAAAGTCTCATTATACATTATATAAGATATTAAAGGCCTTGGCAGCGTATGTGTAGGAAGCAGACTTCAGGAGCACCAAAACATGGTAGGACAATCTGCTAAGGAACTTACCCACTGGCAGCCTGCTCATATCTATAGGTGAGGGATACATGTTGAAAAATTACCCTAACACTTCTGTGGAGGAAGATTTAAAACGAGACAGATCTACATCAGCATCCAGAGAAGAAAGGTGGAGGAGAGTAAAATGACATCAGCCTGATTAACTGCGGTTGGCCCTGGCCTCGTAGGATGAGCGAATTATCTATAGAAAATAAAAAGCTGGTGGTGAATATCACAGAATAAATAAATAGAATCATCTCCAAGTCACTGCAGACTCTCCAATCTGACAATAAGGTAGGAGAGTATAACCACAGCTGAGAATGAATGAGAGAAGCCCAGGCACAGATACAGGAGCAACAAATAAGACTTTGATAATGGCAAACCCTATCAAGAAATCCTCTTGTTAGATTAAAATATGTATAAGTTCTCTCACGTTTCACCATCATACCACTCTCCAGGGGCATCAGTGCTGAGTTTATCAAAGATATTAAAGTTATTTATTTTTTGCTAATGCAATCCACGACAAATGTTTTCCTGAAGGGCTTACCTGCTAAAAGTTCTCCATGTTGCGGGCATCTTAATATGTATGCTTGAGCTGAGTCCTCCATTTCCCAGTGTTTCCCCAAGATGGCGCAGTTGCTACACAAGCATAGGTGCAACATTTTCCCGCTTAAACATTCCACTGACACCAAATAGATGTGACCAGAACTTTGCGCACCTGCACATGGGCAATGTCTTCCTGCACAAAGTGTATTTTTCTCTAGCCAGCGTTCCTGTTATTCTCTTTCAGACTTGTGTTTGACCCTTATCTTACCCCCTAGCATTGGCTGACAATTATTCTGCTTTATATCACCTGGCATTAGCTGATGAAGCTTCTGGTTCACAATTCTTGGCTACATCATAGATTACTATTCTATATGATATTACAACACATCAGCCCTGGAAACTTCCCTTGTCTGTACAGGGTCTGTGACTGTTGCTTTGTTTGAAATTTTTTTTAATAAATACATTTACTCCTGCTATTGGAATCTACTGGTCTGTATTATTGTCAAACTATTGCAAGTCATTCAAGACCTTACATTATCAATCATAATCATTGTTATCAGCTTCAAGTTGTTTTTACCTCAGGTTCTAGCATCCAGCATTGTTTAATTTATTTACATGGACAGTAGGACAAGTCAAGTGTTATGGAATGTGCAGAGAGTTAAGTGCTGCAGTCCATTCCAATTGTCTTCTACAAGGTCCTGCACAATGTTGACTTAAAAGCTATGTTAAGGGCAAATATGAAGTTCATTGGGCTTATGGGTATGCACCCATAAGCCCACACACACCGAAAATGTGTGTAGAAGGGGCACTCCATGGCTTAAAAAATTTCACACGTATAAAACATGCATTTCTGCTTCATTGGTTTACATTAAAAATAAAATGTAAAAGGCTTGTTTTTCTGCAATCCCATTGGCTAGCAAAATATTAAAAAGTAATCTTGAAACTGGAAATCCAAAAAGAAATGTTAAAATAGCAGCCAGGCAGAAATGCATGTTTTAAATGTGGGAAATTTGTAAGCTCCGGAGTGCCCCTTGTACACACATTTTCTTTTCTTTTTATTTTTTTGTGAATTGTTGTCATGTGTGGATGCACCCTCCAATAATAATTATTTATATATATTACTCTGAGGGATTATTAGAAAAGATATAGGGGGTTTGTGACTATACTCCGTACGGTGTGTGACTTTCTGTAAATTCCTGTTGACTCTCATAGGGGACACATGAGTCTTTTATTGGATTGTTAGGAGGTCATTTACATAAAAAGGGAAGCATCTCACTCCTGCTCACATAGACTTATAGTACCGATTCATTTAAATGTCAAAATGCTATTGGAATTAACGGCTGATACACGTGCTAATTTCATACTGGATCTAACTCACCCTAATTAAGTAGTTTTTTTTTTGTTTTTTTTATAGAGGTTGTCCATTTTCTAATATGAGGTAGGTGCAGGGCCGGATTTCCCGCTAGGCATCCTAGGCAACTGCCTAGGGCCCAGCGGTACCCAGGGGGCCCTGCCAGAGCTGACGGTGAGCAGGGTAGGCAAGGCAGAGGGGCGCTCCCCTCCGCCTGCCATCCCCCTCTGGCCGTCGGCACAATACAGGCTTCAAATCGATGCAACATCAAAGAAAAAAAAAAGGAAGCAAAAAAAAAAAGTCAGCTGACCGCGCGTCGGGTCCCGGCAGTCTTCTCTCCTTGTCTCCCACTGAAAATGACGGCTGGCGTGATGACCGACGTCATTTTCAGTGAGAATTCGGCGAGGAGCACAGCCGGACCAGAGGAGGAGGAGCAGCTGCAGCGCGCCATCGAAAAAAGAAGAAAACAAGAACAGAACAGGCAATTAAAGGGTAAGTTAACTAACGGAGGGCCCATGCTTGTTCAGTGAGGGGCACGAGAAATGTGGAACAGCCAGGCATTAAGGACACAGAGGGGCATGATGGCAGATATGTAAAAGGGGCATAATGGCAGATATGTAAAAGGGGCATGATGGCAGATATGTAACGGGGGCATGATGGCAGATATGTAACGGGCATGATGGCAGATATGTAACAGGGGCATGATGGCAGATATGTAACAGGGGCATGATGGCAGATATGTAAAAGGGGCATGATGGCAGATATGTAACAGGGGCATGATGGCAGATATGTAACAGGGGCATGATGGCAGATATGTAACGGGCATGATGGCAGATATGTAACAGGGGCATGATGGCAGATATGTAAAAGGGGCATGATGGCAGATATGTAACAGGGGCATGATGGCAGATATGTAAAAGGGGCATGATGGCAGATATGTAACAGGGGCATGATGGCAGATATGTAACAGGGGCATGATGGCAGATATGTAACAGGGGCATGATGGCAGATATGTAAAAGGGGCATGATGGCAGATATGTAAAAGGGGCATGATGGCAGATATGTAACAGGGGCATGATGGCAGATATGTAAAAGGGGCATGATGGCAGATATGTAACAGGGGCATGATGGCAGATATGTAACAGGGGCATGATGGCAGATATGTAACAGGGGCATGATGGCAGATATGTAACAGGGGCATGATGGCAGATATGTAACAGGGGCATGATGGCAGATATGTAACAGGGGCATGATGGCAGATATGTAACAGGGGCATGATGGCAGATATGTAACAGGGGCATGATGGCAGATATGTAACAGGGGCATGATGGCAGATATGTAAAAGGGGCATGATGGCAGATATGTAACAGGGGCATGATGGCAGATATGTAAAAGGGGCATGATGGCAGATATGTAACAGGGGCATGATGGCAGATATGTAACAGGGGCATGATGGCAGATATGTAACAGGGGCATGATGGCAGATATGTAACAGGGGCATGATGGCAGATATGTAACAGGGGCATGATGGCAGATGATGACAGAAATGTGGAACAGGCCGTGTGAGGTGAAATAAACAAGGGGAGCAAAATATGGAGGGCACAGTGTGATGGTGAAGGGTGCACAGTGTGATGATAAAACGGCAAAAGCATGATGGAGGGCACAGTGTGATGATGAAGGGAGTACAGTGTACTAAAGGGGAAACAGTGTGAAGGAGGAGCAAAAGTGATGTGTTGGGGAAATATTTTTCTCTTCTGTACTTCAACTTATTTGGCAAAATACATTTTTTGTAGGAGGGAGCTGTGAGAGCTTGCGCAGGCTCAGTGTGCCTGGACTGGGCGTGCAGGGACTGAAGTGACATCATACGGAGGATCAAGGTACAGTGCACAGAGTTGGACCAATAATATCAACCTGCAGGGACTGAAATAACCTTTCTTTTCATCAGCAAATGTGAGTAATGAAAAGTAATCATTATAAATGCTGTAATTATCTCTATTGTAATAATGTCCACTCTTCAGTCTGTGACAGAAGCTCTGGGTAAGTGGTAAATGGCAGGTACATAAGTCCCAGGTTCCTTTAGTTTGTAGTTTAAAACAGACTGATCAAGAGATGCACCTGGGAGGTGCCTGTGAAAAGACAGCTGGGAATGCAACCAGTTTCTCAGACCTGGGGAGGAGATGAGTTGCCTCCTCAGACACTCTGCTGTAGTGAGCAATAATATGTTGTAGCTCTGAGAGAGGGTCTTGCTAAATGTATTATCTAGTAGCCAGACGGCTAGGATATTGTATATATTTTGTTTTGTTTACAAGCTGGTGAATAAACTGGCTGTGGTTGTTATCCTGAAACGTCTGGACTTGTGTGGTTACTGCTGCTGTTCACCAAGGAGATAGTACCTATCCCCCTGATTACATTACAAGTCTTTATATAGTGCAAAATCATGGGGGGAGCATGTCTTCTCTGGGAGTGTGTGTTACACACAGTAGTAAATTATATTTACAATCACATGCAAATGATTTGGTTAACATTATTTGCACTCTGTTTTATGTAAGGATTTAATTAAAAGTTATTATTTATTGGTATAACATTGTCTGCACTATCTTTTCTAGTACCTATTAAAAGTTAATATTGTTTCACGGAGGGGGGCACTAAACCAGTATCTTGCCTAGGGCCCTATGAGGTCTAAATCCGGCTCTGGGTAGGTGATAGTATGGTTGGCGTCTGTACGAGGGGGAGGGGACACTCTGGTTATGATAGATGCTAAAATGGCCTTAAATATCTCTAACTGGGTTTTACAGGAGCCTTTTTGCAGCTGCTGGAGGCCATATATAGCTTACTAGCACCTACGGTAAGTACCCTAACGGTTTTCATTGGTCTGGTGAGTGATGCCAATGTGTGAGTGAAGTCCGTCTATTTAGAATATTTTTTGTATTATCTCTTGGGGTTCTGTGCAGTAATCATTAGACTTTTATTTATAAAAAAAAATTCAACGTACATTACTGCTATTCAATATTACATTATTGTTATTTGGGGGTCTATGCATAAATTTGATGCGGTGCAACTAAATATGGGTCGCTGCACATCGCAGTGATGCATATTTATGTACCGCTAAGATACATCGTGCCGGGGCTACTATGGGAGCCCTGGTGAAGTGACCCCTCTCCTGCGATCTAATTTTTCTGCTTACTGGCAGCTTAGCGCTGCCGGTGACAGGAGGAAGTGCTGTGCGCATGTATCGGATTCTGCAAAACCAGAGAGGCTTCAGCAGAATCCCATAGGAAATGACAGGTAACGCCATCCTGAGATGGCGTTACCTGTCTGTGCAATGTGAAGCTTAGCAAAGCTTGATGCATTGCAGAACATTGCAGTCCCCATAGTAATCTATGGAGACTGCGATGCTGCACTGTATTAGCCTAAACTGAGATTTCTGAAATCTCCTACATTAGGCAGTTAATGCTCAGCAAATACACTTAAAACAGCCGTTTCCGCATCTTGCAAATGGAAATTAGCTTGATGCATAGACCCCTCAGCATCTCCCATTATTCAGAGTTAAAATGCAAAATTCTTATTACATGTTCAGTACAATCAATACAAGAGCTGTGTCAATATTATAAATGCTTATTAAACAAAGTGTTTACTTTTATATTTGCTTAAACCTGGTAAAATATAATTGCTCTGTTATGGATAAACATGTTTTACATACACAAGTACAAATGATCAAATATATCATTGCATATGTGTCAGCCTTTACTCTAAATCAAGGGTTATAGTTCCCCCTTAGCACATTTTCAAGACACGGGAGATCGGTATAGTTTATCTACCCTCTACAGGGGCAGCACTGTACTATACAGCAGCCGCGGCGCTGTCTACAGCACCGCCGCGGACACTTCTTTGACAGCGCCTCGGCTGCTGTATAGTACAGTGGCGCTATGTGGGGCACTTCGTTAGCGGAGGGGAGGGGTTTCTGGAAACCCCCCCTGCGTACACCCCTGCTCTAGTATAAAATAAAAAAAATAAAATAAATGGATATTAGCGGATGCTGAATGTAAGTTAAAATGTCATATTGGATCATGGAATGGAAACATTTCCAAATCTGCGCCTTTAACAGGGGCTGTAAAGTATTTATGAACCTCTCCCATGGTCTGAGATTGCATGGTCTTGGGAAGATTGGCCTCTGCTAGGAGAAAGGATTAGGTGGGGTTGCATTGTATAACTTTTTATAGTATCTATGAAAAATCTTCCGTTTTAGTTAGGGGGATAGGATTAGTATCTGTTTGAATTGCTACTATTTATGGTTACTCTGTGTAAGGGTCTTTATAAAATAAGTTATCTTATTTAGTTTATTCTTTATGTTTACTTGCTACATATGTGACAATGTGTCTCCTTATGACTGCTTTAGATGTTTCTGAAAACAGAACGGGATTGTAAAAGTGTTCTATGTCGTTGTCTAGAAATTCCATCCAATTATGTTTCAGATATTGTTGAAAGTGTACCAAGTGGAAAATAGGATGGAAATCTCCAGAAAAGGTTACTAGTCCTAATCAGAAGCATCCGGGGGTAAATGTATTAAGTATCAAATTAGCAAGTTTTGCCTTGAAAGCCGTTGCCGGTTTAAATTTCATACATTAATACATTTACCCCCGGACTGACAAATAAACCTGTGCATGATCCGGTATCAGAATCTCACCTATGTTTACTTCATTTATTGCTAATATTAAATTATTGGGCAAAAGTATACAATGTATCCAAGAAAAAGATTTGTGGACTCGTGAGAGGAAAGTAAATGTCCTATCTGAAGCATTTAATAGTCTCTATGGGTAAGTCAAATTGTGATTTATTTTTAACCATGAAATTTCGTTCCATATTGTTTTAGTGTCACACAATTTTATATCAAGAGTAAGTAGCGACATTCGAATCTATAAGGGTATCTAATATTGTATAGGACATGTTCTGCCCAATAGTAGCATAGAATCCCCCTACAATATAATATTTCATTGTGTTTTTACGGCGAGAGGTATCTATCTTCTTTTTAATGAGGGTAATTACATTACATTACACACAAAAACCGTCAGACACATTTAAACAGCAACTATTGCATAATCTATTGTAACTTCAGGGGAAAAAAAAGTGTATTTCACTACTAAAATGACTGGAAATAACTAACCTTAACACTATGGGACTCATTCTGAGTAAGCTCTAAAAATCTGCATGTAAAAATAGCATATTTAGGTCTATATATGTTGTCGTCAGCATCGCTAGATGCATCCAGGTCTGCACCAGTTGTATGTATGCACCACTACTTACACCCAGATACACTATCACCCAATCAGGTCATAATCACAAGATAATATTATTATCTGTTTTGATAGCATTCGGGTTTGTGATTTCAATTACAAAAAAAACCCCTATAATAAAGCAGAAAGTAGCAAAAGATGAATTGTACAATACACCCATAAAATCATGTAGTATTGGCATGAGCAAGGCAGCAGCTTCAGCGGTGAACCTGCAATCAGACTAACAGAAGTGTTAGCTAGTGCTGGTGACCATCATCAGCATGTATATGTACCAGCCCTCAGACACATGCAAGTGATTGGACTACGGACAGGCATAAATGCATCTGAGTGGGTCTACCTCAGTTTGCAATTATGAGAACGCGCACTTACTGAACTTGGTTTGCTTGCCCATTCCCTCCTCTATTCGGCCTCTCCAAGTGCAAGGCGACACAGGCACACACTTTATTTGTGGGCATGCACAGTACAAATTTGCATATTCTCCATGAAACATACATATGTCCAACTCAACATGATTCCATGATTCTAGGCTGCAGACTAGGGACAAAGGCTTTTTTTTTTAGGGGGGGGGGGGGTGCATAATTATGACAGGGAGTGGTATAAACTGAAAATCATTTCAATATATAAGACAATAGATGTTATTCAAAGTAAAAAAAAAGAAAACATTAAAGAAAAATGTACGGTTTGAATCTTGATGTATTCCCATGATAAAAGCTGAACTGAATGAACCCTCCTTGGGCAGATGCTTGCGGATAAGTGAATAGGAGAGGCTGGGATGGTGACAGGCATGACAGCCCCCACCCCCTTCACATCTTCGTTCTCAGTAGCGCTCGTTCATGCCTCCATTCTGCTGTACAGCTCTGCTTTTGACAAAAATTGCTGTGACCCTTTTAAAAAGCCAAGTAGAGCAGAGTTTCAAAACCACAGGAACATACATGTTGGGGGATGAAGGATGCCAGATTTTAAATTAAAGACAAGTTTGTTCATTACCCTGGCATGGAATGCCATGGGCATATTAGCTTATGGCGGCCTGAACCATATCTCTGGATTTTTTTCCATTTTGGATAGGTCTCTTGTACTATTTAATGCAATATATCCCTGAATTGCAAATTCAATAAAAGAGCTGGAATAGGGATCTTGGAGAATAATTTCATTGAGCTGCCAGGACCACGAGTTGGGGAAAGATGCACTAACGTGGCTATGGTCATGGTTTGACCATGTAATCTGTCCAATGCTACTTTCCATTGCTAGGTCTAAATGTCTGAAGCTAATCAGAAGGTGATCTTTTCTAGTGTATAGCGAATTTGGTGTACAGAAAATATGTAGTCTTCTGTAAGTGGACAATGAAGTCTCCAAATATCAGCCAGTGGGTGGTCTTACAGCAGCTACTTTACACTTTGATGATTTCAGTAGTAGAACTACTAGACAGGTCCAGCGAAAGGTCCATCGCCCAACTCAAGTAATCTCCTACAATGGTTACACCCCCCTGTAAGAGTTCTGCACAGTCCAACATCTTGGTAAGGAAGTTTGGCTGACCTTGATTAGGCGCATATAGACTGACAAATGGGAAGACTTAATTAAATATAATAGACCTCTCCTACCCTCGGAGTATGGTGCGAAACATCTTATAAAGTTAAGCTCCTAGGGCCTGATTCATTAAGGATCTTAACTTAAGAAACTTCTTATTTCAGTCTCCTGGACAAAACCATGTTACAATGCAAGGGGTGCATAGTATTCTGTTTTGCACAAAAGTTAAATAATGACTGTTTTTTCATGTAGCACACAAATACTTGATAGCTTATTTGTACACTGAAATTTAAAGTTGATATTTGTGTGCTACATGACAAAACAGTCAGTATTTATCTTACGTGCAAAACAGAATGCTAATTTGCACCCCTTGTATTGTAACATGTTTTTATCTAGGAGACTGAAATAAGAAGTTTCTTAAGTTAAGATCCTTAATGAATCAGGCCCCTAGAGATTAAAATAGGCATTTCTCTGACCTTCCCTTTCGCGTTATTGCTAAAAGGCCATGGGGAAATAGGAGCTGCATTAGAATGAGTTTCTTGGATAAAGTCAACATCTTCATCAAACAGTGGATGCAGTGGTATCTTCTAGCAGGAATATTGAATCCTTTAGCATATGAGGAAATCATCTTTGCCTTATCAAGTACTTGTGTCATAGGAAAATAGTGCAGGCCAATGTTGCTAAACTAATATTACAGTTAGTGTTGCTGATTTGAAATTGATTCCTGGCCAGACGATGGGTTGTGGGAATAAAGGGGGGCTAAGCAGAAACATCAAATAAACAAAAAAGAAAATGAAGATAAAACTAGCAACACCTCCACTTTTCCATTTTAGAAGGTTTGATAAATCTAGCCCCTAGGCTCTTTACTGAAGTATAATAGAATACAAATTGGGGGGAATAGTAGTAGAATAACAGTTATACAAACATATTTGGAGGAACAGGGGCCTTTAATTCTATTTGGTACCTAACAATAGAGATCTCTCAGAATGTTTTATAGACAAAATAAAATGGGAAAGGTGATAATTACTACGGATGCGGTAAAGACTCAGTGTCATCATTACCCTACATTAGACTTTATTCAAAGTGAATTATCTACAAAGAACTCTTAGGTCCTGATTCAAGTTTGCACGCAAGCTAGGTTTTAAAAAAAAAAAAAAAAAAAAAAAAAGCACATAACTGAGCACAGTTCTGCCCATATTCAATCCAAGCGTATTTCAAGATACATTTTGATTTGAATCTGTGTGGAGTATGCTTTCGCTAAATAGTACTTGTGGTACATACAGTGCATCCGGAAAGTATTCACAGCGCTTCATTTTTCCACATTTTGTTATGTTACAGCCTTATACCAAAAAGGAATAAATTCCTTTTTTCCCTCAAAATTCTACACACAATACCCCAGAATGACAATGTGAAAACAGTTTTTGGAGATCTTTGCAAAGGCTGTGAATACTTATGTACATGTGATTTTTTTATTTTTAATAAAAACTTTTTTCACGTTGTCATTATGGGGTACCTTCAAAAGCAACCAGACTACGATGTCTTGATAAATGAAGATAATTTCTGATGAAACAAGTTGTAATTTGCAGTCAATTGATTTGTAGTTGCTCATTTTGCTTTGCACTTTGTATTACGGCATGGGTATCACAATCTTTGAGTATGCACTTTTGTCCACCTTTGCGGATGTTTCTTCCTCAGCATTCTATGTGGACATCACCATTCTCCATGATACCATATAGCTGTCTTGATAACTAAAACATCCGCTAACAGTGCCCCAACAATCACACCTCTTTCAAAGTCATTGAGGTCTTCAACTAGCCATAATTACAGGTAACAAGGGCAGTACAATATTTTTATATTTAACACTGATCATATCGGGTTGACGTCTGTTCAATTAACACAAGAGCCATACCTGTGTGGAATCCCTTGCTTGCAATATACTTGGTTTTCCTAATTTATCCAAGGGTTTACATTTTTTGCCCACTACCTGTTTATTGTTTAGACATAGCAGATGGAATAGCCATATAATTGATTGGTATGCACAATGCCCCCACTCTTTATTTCAACCATATGTTTCCTGTAATGACTTGTATAGCTTCTGGTTAGTACAACTGTAATATCCACAGTTACCAAAACCTATGGGGCCTTAACTGCCTTTAGGTTAACATGTGATCAAACATTCAGATTACAGCCTGCTTCATCTTTTCCGGTGGGTCATTTTTGCAGTACAAATTTACCACTTTGGCCTTTGCATAGTGCTGTATATCGATCTAAAGATTTAAAATGAAAAAGAAAACACAAAAAAACAAAACCCAAAACAAACAAAAAAAAAACACACAAACTTGCAAGGTATATACAGATTTATTTCAGTTTCCCATTGTTTATATCAAACAAAAGCCATACTATTTTGACAAAAATAATTTCTAGACAATTACTGATGACTAGGCAATACAAACTAACAAAAACAAAAAAACAACTCTGGTTTTCTCAAATTTATATTACACAAACTCTACAAACCAACATCAAATGTTGTACCTGCACTGTAAAAATATTTAGTAAAGTAAATTATTTACTAAGTAAACGGGAAATTATGTATTTGTAGGATTACTGTAGTAGTACAAACCAATAAAACTGAATATAAATGATAATATAACTGCCAACCAAGTGTAGGCCTATTCTGCAGAGAAAGTAAGCATTGTCTGACAAAGGGAATAATCAATAAAGAATACCATAGGTGATCAGTTTTGTTGTTTTCTACTACTATATTTATTATACAACTGTCTACTGTTACATATGGTACCACACACTAACTTCAAAGATACTAAGCATTAAAGTGTACCAGTCACCTATATGCAGTGGAAGCCATTTGAAAACTGAACCTATTTTATGTACCCCGTCAATTCACTGCGAAATAACACTGTCCACTATTAAATCACCGATTCCTAATGAATTGATATGCTGCATTCAAGAATATTGGTTCAGGGCACAACATGGTAGCTAAAAAACAGTCTCTAGGCAACAGGTGCACTCGAAAATATATTGTTAAAATGCACATGGACCTTCAAATTTAAATAATACATGTAGTATACAACTGCAAAATAAATATATCCCAAGCAGAATATTTTTATTTTTTAATTACGAGATTCAACTTTTTAGTCAGCAGGGACCACAATGTCATCCAAACAGCACAAATTAAGAATACATATATATTAACATGTATGTGCAAAACATAGTAATCTAAGTACAGGAAATTCTTTTTAGCTTCAAAAATATTTTTTAAAGCAATCAACGTCTTCTACAGCCATTTTGTTACAGATTTTTTTTTATAACTAATATAGTATTGTCTATACAAAAATGTATTACATTTTTATACTTTTTCATACTTTCAATTTCTGATATAATGTATTATATAGCTATAAACCTTTACAATAATTTACAACCTAAAAAAAACAAAACTGAAAACTCCCTTTAAATATTGCAGCATTAATTTGTGAGTTGGGTTTTTGATATACTGTAATGAGTACAACAAATCAAATTATTCCAAAAGTACTTTCATATAAAAATGATCATCTTAAGTATTTAAAAAATAGAACAATGAAATACTGAAAAGAACCAAAGGATTGGTCACATTTTACATACAAATGTGCACTACACTAAACAGGTCTAGTAAAGGGCTTTATACAAGCACCTTGTTCTTAATGGGGAGGGATTGGGGGTTATGTAAAACTAGTAGGCAGAGAAGGTGTGCATAGTAATGTAGCGAGGAAGACCCTGGGCCCACAAATCTTTCTGGTGCATAAAACAGATCTTAATTACTGGGGTCGCAGATGCTCTTGAATTAGACTTCCTATAAAATAAATTAGAGGATATCAAGGGCTATATAACAGGTAGCAGGACTACTATTTTCTTTATTTTGGCCTCACAGCTCCACTTTAGAACAGTTTAATATTTTATAATTATGTTTGTTAAAACATTTGTAACCATGTGCTTGGCAACCACATATCTAAAAGACCAAGAGGTAAATAATACAGTATATAAAATATACTGTACTTCTAAAGTAATTTGTAAATTACATAGCATTGACTTTTTGTTTCTAAGTTCAGTAATGTACTCTAACGTTCATTACAGCTCCAATCAACTCTGTACTTTCAAATACAGAGAAATTATTCCCTTATTCTAGACGTCATGGTTGTAAATCTGTGTGTCATGGTTTAAAACATGGTTACCAGTTACACAGTTAGCTCTTCTCAATTTAAATTTATATTACAAACTGTCATCTGAAACACACTTGACAAAAAAAAGTATTAATTTTATTTCTTTTCCATTACCAATCTTCAGCTTGTCCTCAAACAGGGGCTTCTAAAAGATTCACATACTTTCATTAAAATCATTTCAAAATTCCGATCAGTGTTGCAAGTTATGTAATAGACTAAAAAGAGCAAGAATTACTGTTACGGATCTGTTAAACACCCACATGATTCATTTAAACAACAGGATCCCCAAGTAGTAAAAAGTACTTAAATCTGAGTAAAAGAGAGATCAAATTAATGTTAATATGTTAGAATTTGTATTTTTTTTTTTTGTAAATCAATGAAGCAAGCATTACTTTTTGTAGTTGTAGGATAAACGTTATAGGATATCTCAATTAGGATTGTGATGCAAATTTTGTTTAACATACTGTGTATTTTAGATATATAAGCAAATAAAAAAATATTTTAGCAATTGATAGCAGGCTTTAAATCTTTTGGTGTAAAGCAGTCCGCTCCATAAGATGCTATTAGGACAAGGTAAAGAATATACCAACATTTGGCTAAGATATGGGGTAAAGTCATTTAACATTCTTAATATACAGATGAAAAAAATAAAAATAAATAAACTTTGAAGGGAAGTCAGTTTTATTTTTAGATTGTTTGAGTTGTTTACCTTTGTCACCTCCCTAATGTCATTAGGTTTTGAATCAACACTGTAGATTTGATACAAAATAGAACCAAGCAAAAAAAAACAACACAAGTTTGATGTAGACAGGACAGGCCATTATAAAAGACACAGCACAGAGGAAGCTTGTCAAACCACCAACAGCTTGCCAATTAAATTAAGGACAACTTTGGCTATTAAGGGTAAGGTTTTAAAACAAAAAAAAGTTTACACTGTACAGTGAACTCATGGCAATAAGCATGTAGTAAACATTAGCTGCACCTTGGTGTGTCTTTGTATGTTTCACAATCTACTCTCATTTGCTAATATAATCTGCAAAAAAACAACTATAAATGTAATGGTTTCAAAACGCGTACAAAAAACACAGCTAAAGCCCCCTACTTTTACGCAAATGTTGCACACCCTGGTTCCCCTGGTGTGCTGATCATCCCGCCAACTTCGAGCCATGCTCATGTACTTCATTTTGATAAGCGCCAGATCGCACCACTGAGCCACAAGAAGAAAGGGTGCCTCATCTGTTATTTTTCTTTTCACTATAAGCTGTTAATTTAGAAGACTATGCAAGAATTCAGCAACTTGTGACGACAGATAACAATCCTAACAGAAAGAGAAACGATCTATGCAGAATAACTTATGCTAATACAGTATATTTTACTGGACATTCAAGTGAAAATACACCCTGTTTGAGAGAGAGATCATCTACATCTTTTATACAAGCATCAGTCTAGAAGCCACTTCCCAGGCGGATTTCTTTCAAATTTCTGTTAAATAACGAGTATTTTAGGCGAACGTACAATGGAGAAGAGTTAATACTGAGAAATAAACCATATCATTACAGCATGTAGGTTGTGACTTGCCCTGTGTGACCAGCACGAGGAACATGCAATTCTGGGGCACACTGCGGAGGAAGAGGAGACGTATTGAAGACAAAAAGCATGACGACTGCTGGTTACAAGATCAAAAGTGAAAAACAATTCTTTCTTGACAAATGGCAAAACACTGTAAAATAAGCTGCACCTTTTTTTATCTGGTTGATAGGTCCAATGCAATATGGTTAAAAGCCACCCAAAGTACTTTTCCTATATATATATTGTGTAACAAGATCTACATACCAGTGCAACATATAGAAAAGGATATTTCAAGATCTTACAAAGGCACATTTTTGTTCAACCACGAAGATTCAAACATCATCCAAATAAGGCATCATTCAAAACGGCCTTCCCCAAAAAATAGCACAGTCTGTATCTATACTTCATATAAATAGCTCTTATTGCTCAAAACGGAGTTTGAAGAATTCGTGAAGGCGAAGGTGGTGAGGTGGAGGAGTTGTTCATTTTTGGTGAATTTGAGATCTGAAGTTCTTCAAGTTTCTTTACATAATCATCTCGTAAAGCGAGCAGCTCCATGTAACGTTGTTCCACTGGGTTTGGTTGCTATTGACCGTTCAGGGAAGAAAAGAAAAACAGGTTATGCTCATGAAATAATAAAAAGTAAAAAGTTAATTCACAATGCATTTTCAGGCACTGGCATGCGATGCAGTTTTGGCACTGTGAGCAACACACACAGCGTTATAAATTTCATTGATTCCAGAGATTACCAAGTCAGTCCGTTACCATTGTGGTGTGCCTAACTTCGGCCCCGAACGGTACACTTTAATTGCATGTCAAGTGCTTGATGTGATCACACCACAAGTACTGTGCTTCAAAATTCACAATGTGAACTAGCCCTTGAGGAGATCTCCATGTACCAGGCTCTCTCTAATCTACCCTCCTCCCCGCTCTCTGTGTGTGTGAGACTTAATAATTCACGATTCTCCTGTGGGATATGTGGCTAACTAAATAGCATAATCTCTGCAGATATTTTACATTACTTTGTTTTTCTGCATCATTATAGGAATACATCCGTGAATCATAATAATGGATATGCTCAGAAAGCAAATAAGGTTGAAGAAAAAGGACCAAATTATACATTTGTGATATTATTACATGTGGTCTAAACAGTGATTATTTTAATAATTAAGTCAAGCTTTAAGTGATTGCCAATCAATTTGGCCACACCTGTGTGTGGCTAAATCGAATGAGATACACCAGTTCCTCTATTGGGTTGAGTGTCTGGATAATTTCAGGATTCATTGTAGTCTGTAGTAATGGTCAGAAAGGGGGGAGAAGAAGGGCATCCATGGAGTGTATCATTTCTTTTTTCAAGTCATTTATAATCAATACCCAGCAACTGCAACAATTAGACATTCAAAGTGAAACAAAAAATCCAAAACCCCAAATCAGTACAGCAACTAAGCTATCACAAGAGTCTCGAGTGAAAGAAAACTGTTGCTGATGCAGGGTTTCTAATATAAAATCTATTTTGTCTATTAAACATGTCTTTTGAGGATTATGGTAAGTGATTGGATAATCGCGGGTACTCCAAATGATGGGCCGACTTCTGCCAAGGACAAAAAAAATATATAGAGATAAGTGGACATCTTACTTGTTGCCTGATCCTTGTATTCCACCTAATATAGTAATTGACCCAGAGCTCCAGGTGACGCATGCTGGCCACAGGATACAACACTCTATTCAACTCCTTGGTGTAAAAGGGATTTACATAATTTGACTTTTCACCGTTCATCCAAGACCACAGAGACTGTGTCTTTTCTCTCAGTTTCTGTAATAAAGAAAATAAAATTAGTAACCAAACAAAAAAACATGTTACCGATTCACTTCAACCAGACTACTGCACAACTGAGAACATAACTTTACAAGTTATTGTCATATATGGGATAATGCAATACTCCAGGTCACTTAAATGGATATTAGACGTCATCACACATATTATACGGGGTGCAGAAATCCGTGGTGACATTTAAAATACATAATTTATGTAAGGGGGTACATAATTCCTTATAATGCAAACGTTTTCCTTTCTTAAATTACAAGCAATGATCATATATTTAGAAGCAATGATAGCAGAACTATTTATTCATATACAGTTTACAGGAGTTTATACATACTGCAGGTTATCACTGTGTACTGTAAGAAATAAATAAATAAGGCACACACAAACAGTTAGTGGGCACTACAGGAGCAGCATACACAAATCTCCTGGACACTCTATAAAAGCCAAGCATTAGTAGGAAATTAGCAGCAACATGGAGAAAGTCATCATATCACCAAGGTAGGCAATTATGACAATTTACTTTGAGGACCATGCCGGTCTATTTATCCAACACCAGGTTAGCATGTGAGGCATTTCGGAAATTTGGTTCAGAGAGCCAGGATTGAGTGATTTCTCTATAAAGTCTTTTTTTTTTTTTCTTTAAACATGCCTAGAAACATGTTATGTTTGTGTATTAACTGAAAGTTCATATTTTAAGAAAGTATCCAGTCTTCCCTTTTTAACATAAATTCATGCTTTTACTGAATCTGCAATTGTCACATTATAATTCCTTAGCGTTCCTTAAGTTTAGTATCTCAATTTCAATAGATGCTCAGTAAAACAGAGGGATGTAAGTCACTCTGAATGGAGAATAACCAAAACGGTATAACAGTTACACGTGTTTGCAAAGCAACACATTTTATAACCAGAGTACATTTCAAGAATGGGTATACTCATGATTTGCTCAACAAGCAGGGTTCTATAAATCAATTTATATTTAATGCCTTTGTCTCAGTGTCATTTTAAGTTACATGCATTATCACTCTGAGCAACGGTTCTGATGTGATTTCAAACCTGTTGTACTATTTTACAAGTAGTATTTGAATCTACTGGTTAACAAGAGAAAGAAGAAAAAAAAAGTTTTTTTTTTTAAAAAAAAAAACAAAAAACAATGTTTTTGCAAGACAATTACTTTTCCATTTCACTTAACTCATATTACCCAGTGTTCTTTTTGAACTGGAAATTCTATAACAAAAAAGTTCTGTTTACCAAGAGTCTTACATCTGCAACAGATATTACAGTGTCCCCTAATTATAATAGCGCACACAAGAGGCTAGTGGGTAAAATGTGAGTTTCAATAAAACGACTACATACGCAAACCTTTAGCTAAAACTATTCTGCTATCAGCATTTCTAGCTATTATATTACATACTATTACATTATATTACAAAAGCCAATACGAATACTAGATAACTTGGTTGGTAATGGCCAGACTTTTTACTCCTTATCTATTTACCATGTTAATAGAAATAACTGACTACAATAAACATCATAGGTCACACACTTACCTCTTTTTCTCGCAAGGACTCACAGTTAAACAGGAATGAACCAAATCTGCAGCTGTAAAGATGATCCAGAATCGTGATCAGAAAGTGCTCATTGAATTCAAACGCTGTTGGAAACTGTAAGTAAGAAAACATGCAAAGGTTAATGGAGGACAATAAGCTACATAGGAATCCACTTTTAGTATTTTTGTATATACCATATGAATGTCCTATGACGGGGAGTCTTGTTCCAGAAATTAAGGACAGGTAACATTTATATTTTAGCAAACAGATGCACAATTACAACAGAAAGCGTGTGTACTCGGATGAGTGTTGTATTGTAGGTCTAAATTGCTACATTTACTGAATATTATTCTTCACATTTACCTGCTTTGACATTTGCCACACACAGTCAATAAACTGGAGGAAGATTGGGGATCTGTCAGCATCAGCGTGATTCTTATCGCCATGTCCAATTCTCTGAAATGGAACAAGACATTGTGTGTCTGTTTGTGTTACACATACAGTGTACTGATCAAACATGTAAGGCGATGAACACAATCCAGTAGTGACAGATATTATGCACTTAAGAGGATAATCCATTTTAAACAACACTTAAATAGTAAATATATAGAAATATAAGCAATATACTACACTAAAACTCACTTGTCGGTCTACCTGGTTTGTGTCATAGTAATTGTCCATTCTTCCTAACATTTTTGCATAATGAAATATGTTGTCAAGTCACATTTTTTTCTGGTTTGTAAATGATCCCCATAATCTACCGGTAAGTATTTAGCACCCGTCCAAAAATAATGGCTTCCGACGCTTCCAGAGTCAAGAAAAACAAACAAACAAAAAAAACCACGCAACTACTGGTGTGGGATATATTATCCAAAACATGTTAGTCAATAAAGTCACAAACTAAAACCCCCCAAAAAAAAACAAGCAAAAAACAACAAAACAGAGAAATAAAAAAATTAATAAAATGAAATAACTGCTACTCTACAGCATGCTGTAGACACAGACACAAATACCAAGTGTCTCGTTTTACACAGAGCAGAACTACTAAACAAATTAATAAGAAGGATGCCAGGAGCATGCAATTTCATACTCTAGTCATGTTGTTCTAAATTATAAAAATAATATCATGGAAAACCCCTATTCTACAAAGTAAATCTCATAACTGTATGTGTTTTTTGAGGAACAGCTAATGTTACAATGTTTACATGTTTTTTTTGTGTGTAGGATGTAGATAGTTACTCACATAAACCTTGTTTTATTGGAGTTGCTGTTAAATGACAAAACTATTGCCTATGCACTTACAACATTGACACAATGTTAAAGTCAAACACACCAGACACTGCCTGCAGCAGTCCCGTCATTGGACTTTACCACGTGATAACGTGAGAGAGGTGGAGGTGCACTGGCATAAGAATTAACGATTCTGCTGCCTTTAATACTTTCAGTATGGTGAAAATGCACCACATTCATAGTGCACTTCAATGCAAAAATATGACTGAGCCCACAACGTGACTTTATTTTTATATCGAAGACAATCAAGCTATAATTGCTTTCCTTTATATTTTTCTAAGAGAAATATCTATAGATGAAGAAATAACAGGCTGCCAACTTAATTCACATGTGATAATTCTCTCACAATGCAATAGTTTGGGGCAGCGACTAGTACACGGGTAGTTATACCATTATTAAAAGCATGCTAAAAAGTCTGGAGATCTGACAAAACGTCAAAGACTAAGCAAAGGAACGTCAACTATACAGAGAAAATGCATTAAACCAGGTCTATTATATTGATTTTCCTGTACTGGACACAAACAAAGACGGACGTTGGGAATACCTTTAAAGCAAAAATTTCTATGGCCAGCTATAGGTTACAATAGTTATTACAAAAAAGGAAAGAAGCTGGAGGACTCAATACCTACCGATGAGAACTTGTGTCCAAAGCTAATCCACTCCTTCTGTACCAATACCTCAAAGCCGACTATGGTCCTATAGTAGCTGTCCAGCATCAGCATGGCCAATGAAGTCAGCTGGGCTGTTCGATCCCAACCATCACTGCAATGAACAACCACAGAGCTCTTCCCAGAAGCCACTTTATCTGCAACCTGAATGGCTCCCGTCAACACCAGCTAAACAGAGTAAAGACAAAATACATTTAATTAGAAGAACTGGCACCAAGCTGTACATCAGTCATGAACTCGCCATTAAAATTCCAACACAAACAAGTTCAATTGTAAGTGTAAGATACTCAATTTAAAGAGGAGGTGAATACATTATATAAAAGTAATTTATTTTGTGTTTTTTCCTATTTAAGGTTACCTAAAATCTGACAATGTGAAAAGAAGGCATTTCTTTATGTTGAAACAAGGCATAAAAAGGGAATTGTTTATTATTGTATTAGTTGACCAGTAGGAAGTTGTTCCAGAGATCCAAATTTCAAAGCTAGAATTCACCAGGCCATCCCTTCAACCAGTTTGTTTTCTCAGCTTTAATCTCTCCTTACGTTTTATTTTAGTGTGAAATAACAGGTGCCTGAGAATACTAATTAGCAGTTAGTGATAAAAATATCTTTAGGTCTGTAGAGCAGAATGTAAAATTTAGCCATTGACTCAAATATGTGATCCAAGAGATTGGATGGAGACTGTTTTAAATCTCAGTGTGGTACTGGAAATATTCCTGACTATGGACAACACCTCTTGCTCGTTCTTCTGGAGCTATCTGCCAATTTTGGATTAAAGGGATAGTTCACTTTTGGACAAAGAGTTAACAGCCAATAGTATCCCATAAATATAGCAAACCATACCCCCCCCAAGTCACACCCCTGTGTAACTTCAACTAGAGAGACAGCTCGCTAGAACAAGAGCTATAGATGAGCTTCCACAGGAGGCTCATATTAGCTCTACCTATGGGGCTGGATTGATTAATAATGACTTGTCCAGAGTGGACAACCCCTTCAAGGACATATCCTGGTTCCTGCCTATCTCTTCCTCTATCATAACATCACTGAAAATCTCTCAGCAGACTGCTTCCTGACATAGGACACCTTGTGGTCCCCACCTTCACTATACCTGAAAAGTTAATTTGTGTAAACAATTCTCATTCCGAGCTCCATTTGAGGGTTATATTAGATGTTGCCCTGTCTTTTTAAGTACCACATTCAAGACCTTGCATGCGGTCAGTCACCTTTAGCTGAATAATATCTACAAAACAAACCCTTCACATAGTAGCAATTTGAAAAGTACCTGCTCCAGCTTTCACACAGAAGGAACATGATGGCAGGATCCTCTCCATCGCTTGATAAATGGAAGAGATCCTCCTGAAACGTTCATTGCTGATGTATGCGATAAATGTATTGTGTATGATGTATTTTGAAATGGAGACTTATCTTCTTTAAAGGAAGCCGTTATAATTATTCCAGTTCATATTGGGATCTGGACCTTAGACCACGGCACTACAGGTTTGTGACCGATATTGCATTTTGTGCACTTTTCAATCTATACAATTTTGAACTTCCTTACTGCACTAATGACACTACTAAAACACAAGCGCATGTCCTCATTTCCTGTCTATTAAATGTAGCCCTCTACTTCCATTAGCCAAACTGTCACCACTTTAATACATTTCAATGCGGCTGCCAGACTGATTTTAATTAGTAATGACTTTATTAATGTTGCAGCTCTCTGCCAGGCACGGTACTGGATGTCTGCTTCCCAAAGGACCCAATTTAAAAATACAGACAAAATAGTTATTTCACTTTTATTGGAATGAATTGCCATTTTTTTAACCTCCTTTATTTAAAAGCCCATTTATAACATGCATTAATATTGACTGCATGACGGTACTAGACTAATACAACATGTACAATACTTAAACTTACCTTAATATGTTCTAACCAGTGTGTGGACTCCAGGCTTGAAAGCCAATGAGATTCCTCTACTTGTGGAAAGACTATGTCTTTTAGCTTCTTCAGAGATTCCCTCATTACATGAATGTTGTGAATATCCAGGAACACGAGCTCCGCAAATGGGTACGCATCATCACTCTCATAACCCCCTCCTGTGGCCTAGAACAAGAGGACGTTATATATAAATATAACATGCGCTAATGGTAGCATATGGATTAGCTTCCCAGCTGACACCATCATGGAGTACTAGTACAGAGAAATGCATGCCTTGAAGAGTAGAGAGAGCACTCTATAACCATGTCAAGTAACCATTTAAATTTATTTCTAAGACGATCATAAATTTACAATACAGTATTTATAATATTAACAACAACTAGAACAACATTGCTCCTTTTTCAGCAACATATTAGAAAACTGCCCCTTAACTTCAGTCATGTTTAAGATGTGTTGAAGCCACGTGGCCTGGTACTTTCTATTGTAGAAAATCACACACTTGTATATTCCTCTTTTGGGGAAAAAAAATAAAAAAATGTCACAGTTATTCTGGACTTGGTAGAGGGACTAGAGGGCTCCAAATGTTGCTTACCAGGGAACTCCAGATGCCAACATACTTGCCAAGTCTCCCGGAAAGTCCAGGAGACTCCCGAAATTTGGGTCAATCTCCCGGACTCCAGGGAGAGCTGGCATTTCTCCTGCATTTCCCTTGTTAAAATGACTCGATTAAGAGAATCGCGTTAATTTGGCCCCACAAGTGGCGACAAAACGTCATTTTACTTGTGAGGACGGGGCCAAAATGACGCGATTCAAGGTGCCCCGCCCCCTTCCTCTAGTCACGCCCCTCTCCCGGACGTCACCTACTGAAAGTAGGCAAGTATGCAATAAAATGTATCATACACATTTACTGTCCAATTAGAACATTACAGGTCCCAGAATAGGCACTCTGTTCAATCAGCAGTGGCCTGATACAAAGACTCAATATGGCCGCACTTGGGTGCAATATATTCACCGAACAGCACCCAATTAGATTGTACCTGCCTAGTGCAAGTTAAACAATAAAATACATACACTGATTGGTTGCTAAAGTTTAGTGCAGATTTTGCCCCTACATACAATTCTATAAATAATCATTGGACTGTATCAGGTACCAGTTGACAGTGGCTTGCAGGAAACAGACCCACCCATCTTGAAAATTCACAGTTTTGAAGAAAGCATCAAGCAAGAAGGCTATTAGGAGATAAGTATATTCCATCCCTTTAGATGTGCAGTTTATACACTATACTCAAGCATTGCGGTCCTGCAATGTCAGATCCGCACAGACAATGACAGGTGGGAGGCACGATGGTGGGACCAGGAACCATATTGTGGTGTTCAAAGAGAGCACTGTCTGTAAATGTTAAGT
Source organism: Mixophyes fleayi (assembly GCF_038048845.1). Taxonomy (NCBI): domain Eukaryota; kingdom Metazoa; phylum Chordata; class Amphibia; order Anura; family Limnodynastidae; genus Mixophyes; species Mixophyes fleayi. The sequence goes on along the minus strand of NC_134410.1, from coordinate 44,675,626 downwards.
GCTGTGCATGATTATTATTTCTCTTTTTGTCGAATAACAGTCATTTATACAGCACCTATATATTGAGAAGCATTTTACAGAGAATATATAGTCAGCCCCTTTCCTCAGTGGCCCGTACAATCTATATATTCCCTATAACACAAAGGTTAGTTTCATCAAAAGCTATTAACCTATAAGTATGTCTTTGGAGATCACAAGGATTTCCTCTTCCTTGCAGGGTAGAAAAGCCCTGTTAAATGTATTGGAGACAAGAATTAGGCCTCCCATTCAAATCAATACCAACAGCAATTTAGTATAAGATCCATTTTGCTTGAACCTAGATACCACTCCAAACCTTGATTAGAGTTTGGAGATTTTGAGGTAATTTATATGGCTCCACTAGCTGGGAAACAGCAATCCAGGAAAATGTGTGTATATTTGTGATTTTACCCGTTTTCCATATTCAATATCCATAAAATAAAAAGATATATTCCAGTATGCTACCAAATAAAAGCACCATCGCTTCTGAAAAAATAATATTCAATTCACTTAGACAAAGTAGTAATACATTGTTAAAAAGGGAAAAAAAAACAAAAACCCAAAAACTTATTTTTGAAGAAGCTAAAATTAGCTCTTTAATTACTGTAACCCCATCAATGCCAAACCAATTATGCATTTCTAATAGATAGTTGCACTGGGAATACGGACATGTCTAGGGAGGGATTTGGACCAGATTTTAGATTTTTCTTTTCTTTATTTTTTTTTAGACTGTTCATTTTTATTTTTAATAGTGGTGTCTTACTAATAAGGTTTCTAAATGGAAACTTGTTAATGATAAAAAGAGAGTGTGCTGTTTTGCTTGAAGTAATTTATTGCAATTCTAATAGAACAGGTCACACATGACTGCTCCTTTACAAAATCACACATCCTTTTCTGCTGGGTACATGGAACCACATCTATTACATGCAGAGTCTTGTTCTGCCACAAATTAACTCCACCTTATCAGACACACAGGTACAATAACTGCGCAATGTGATGATGTCCTGACAATGTCGTCTGTTAAAGAGGTGTTAGGTTACCTTATTCGCCACAGCATTCACATTCGGCCTGGCATCAAAGATCGTCAACTTAGATGTTTGGCCATTGGCGTCTTTGATAATCTCCAGATACTTCTCATCATCCTTATTACGTTTGCCGCTCATGCCCACCAATGGCTGACTACACCTTGTGATCACAGACTGATTTTCTGGATGAGTCCAAGACAAAACCTGCACAGAGAAACAATTACTAGTAAAACTATTTTTTTTATTTTTAATGAAAACTTGATTAAAACACACTAAGGGGCATATTCAATTGTTGGCGGAAACTGCGAAAATCTCCCTCTACGCGCACTATTACCATTATTACGGTAATAGTGGACGTTATTACAGTAGTTTTCTCACTGGATTTCAGCTCGCGGCTCAGGGAGCTGCGAGCTGAAATCCAGCTTACTATTACCGTAATAATGGTAATAGTTTTACCGCCGCGGGGATTCATAACAATTGAATATGCCCCTAAAAATGTCAACCTAATACGCAAACACTGCTCATTTCTAGTTTAGGAAAGCTACTAAACTTGAGAAAATTTAGATGATGTCCCTTTAAAGTAGAAATAAGCAAATAACTTTTTTTTTTTAGGTACATATTCTTGATGTTGTAAGAGTGTTTACTTGAACATTTGCCTGATATTTCCTAGCCCGGTCCTTGATAATAAAAACAATCCCCTAGAGGTGGATATTTACACTGTCCATCAGATTTTACTTAGTATTGGGACACAGGTATAACAATGTGTTCCTGTAATATGGAAAGACCACTGCTTAGTCACACCGTGCTAACAGTCAAATGTTAGTCACACACTTAAGAGGCGGGCAAATGCAGTACGCCCAACTGAGCACGTACGTGTGTGTGTGTGTGTGTGTGTGTGTGTGTGTGTGTGTGTGTGTGTGTGTGTGTGTAAAAAAACCTTGTTTATGTTAGTCTTCTGTTTCATGTTTTTTTCTTCTTTACACATATGCATCCAACTCATCATCAGCACCTTACTGTTTTGTATGTCAGGTGGACACTAATGAAGTTGTTTTAAAAGAATAATGTATTAATTTTCAGACAGCATGCACACTTCGTTTACGTTAAGATCTGTCTATTTACCTGATCTTTAAATGTCTAGATCTGTGGTCAAATTAGACAGATCCAACAGTTTTGTGATCGGGCCAAACAACCAGATCCCATGAGGCTCTATTAGTGTGGATGGCTGACCGCATTGCACACACAGCAATAGCAGATTGCATTGTCATCTGGGAACAAGTAGACATCCAGACAGATTATGACCGTTTTCTGTCATATTTGGTGGTCAGTGGTTGGTGTAGCCCAACAAAAGCTGCATTTTTCCGCCCAATATGGTCTAAATGGTCTTTAAAAAATTACATTTGCAGTCAGCTTTACTCAAATACATAAATGTATAATGTAAATAAAAGATAAACAGGAGAACAGGAACATCTGTTAATTACATTTATTTTAGGGTGTACAATGTGCATTGACACTATTATACTGTCAGTGGCTATACATATTAATTTTAAATTTGGATCAATGACCTCTATTAACATCTTCCACCAACTACAATGTTCACAACGGAAAGGAACGCAACAGAGCATGCGTGTATGGCTAAACGCTGCTGCATAAGTATCTGGAGGGCTCAAGCATGAGAATCTTGCATGGTTCAGCAGAGAGCGAATTGAGCTCTAAGTGACCTAGGCAGAGGCCATGCTATGCTAAATGGACACTCGGTGCACAATAATAAATGATCCCTATGCTTATTCAGTGCTCCATTCTGTGCCACTTGTAAGCTGTGAGCACATGTTCATGTAAAACATAAGCCCAATAACAAAATTAAAAATGTAAACCTAATTCATGTGTATGCTGGAAGTTGTGACACTTATCCAATATATGTATTCGAACAATTTTATCCATCTGACAATTTTATTATGGGGTGAGCACAGATTTCAGTGTTTTACAAGTACAGGACGGCCTGAACATGCAAGGTAGAATGATGGGAAGACCATTATCATAACTATACAGGTCAGAGGACATACATAACAAGCAGGTTTACCATCAGTACACTACATACCGGAATTCTATTTCTCGACCTGAAGGCAGCAACTTTCCTGAGGTCATCATCTGAGGCATGATATGGGACCATCAAAAGTGGAGGGTAGGTGTCACAAAATTCATAATTTTTATTAATAAAGGTTAATCTCCAAATATTGTTCGGTAAACCCTTGGTAAAGGAATACAAAAAAACAAGACAGAAAAAAACCATCAGTAATTTCACGTCCTGCATTAGGTTTGTATTCTCCTCCATTGTACTTTGGTCATGTAACCACACGGTGGTGATCAAATCTCACAATATCAAGGTCATCTGGATTGTGGATTCTACAAACAATGTAGAGTGAAGAGACACAAAAGATAAAAATAAGAAACGACATTTAACACAATGATCTTCAATAGCATCTGTAAACAAGCCAGCCAGGGGTGCGATGTAGGCCTAAAGGTGTATCTGGGCCCTAAGTGGAAATGTACAGACACAAAATGGGTGTGATCACTGTAATGGCTTAATGACTAAAAATGTAAGGAGGGCGGAGCGGCCACAGAGCTGCCAGCTGTCATACTAACAGGCTGTCTCAACCTGGGCAGGAAGCCGGAAACCTTGCTCATACCACATGAGGGCTTTCACTCACTGCTTTATATGTCAGCCTGGCACTGCTGAAGTGGGTGTAAACCAGTCTTGTACTGAATAAAGTGATTACTTCTCAGACAGCATAACATCAGGCACATCTTCATTTCTACAAGTATACTTTGCTCATTGCAGCAAACATCTGTCTCCTGTCAGAGTGGACTATGTTCTACTCTTACATTAGTCTGCGGGTTTCCAGCGACACCTACTACTGGCTGCCTAACACCAGAGGAGCCCATTTGTCATAGGTCATTTGGCTGACCACTAAAGAGGAAGAATAATCATCACCTTTAATCCTCACCCTCACATCTTGGCCAGCAAAACAATGGGTGGTCCAAATATTTATTCAAACAAATTTTAAACCATTTACAAGCCGTGTTATTTGGTTTTAAAAAAATCATAACTGCTGTTATCACCTGGGTTAGTTGGGTAACAAAACTTAAGTTACTGCATGAATCAACTGAAAAGCTTTTACATACAGGCATTTAGACCAAGTTTACAGCATGCTCCAGTGTATTTATTATATCATTTATGGAGGGTTATGCAGTAAATACCATTACACCAGACGTGACAAATTTCAGGTCCAATAAGGGGCCAGCAATTTTAGTTCTGGAGCCTAACTGTGCAGGTCAACTCCAACTGACTGCACCGATGTGTGACACAGAAGGTGCCCGATAGTGCTGTACCTTCCAAATGAAAACATCCAGCGTCCCAAAAGCGCTCAAATTGTGAGATGCGTGATAGTGTTTATGACAATGGAGTTCACATACCTGCCTTTGAAATTCAGTCATGGGATCATATACTCCCCAACCATTGGTAGAAAATCTTTCTTCACTTGTGAATGCAAAAAATTGCTGGGAAGAGAAGCACAAAATAATATTTACATGAACCATCTTTACAAATAGGACACAACAGAACACACAGAGGCCTGTTAGTGTGGTCAGAAGATGCCTGCCCGCGCACACCAGCTTCTGACCACATTTACAGGCATGCCCGTTAATTATCTGATCCAATCGAATTATTGGGCAAGGTTCACTTTTGGGGCCCACAAACACTGTGATATTGGGCCAATTGGTTGATACTGTAAAGTGTGGTAAAAATATAGTGTTTTCTACTTTGTGAGGCAATCCTCTGGTCCACCTGCCCCTGCCCCCCACTGTCCAATACTGCTCTCCTCCCTTATACTTATTAGCATGAATGGGAAGTTCACAGGAGAGGGGCATTGACGATAACTTTGCAATTTATCATATCTTTGTGATCTGAAAAAACTAAACGTTATGCGGTTTCTTGGAAGTTCTCCTTTATCTACATATCAGAACAATGTTTTAAACAAAATTATCAATCAATCTCACAGAAAATGCATTTTTATCACGAAAGGCGGTTTTAGTATATTTAAAAAGTCGACAGAGTTATTGTGCAATTGGCATATAAAATAAACACAAGCATATTAAAAGCACATATATAACACAACTGAATCAGAGAGGCTTTTTTTTTTTTTTTTTTTACCTGTTTTTCAGCTATTTTAAGTGGGTTAACACTGTAAACAAAACGTGCTGTCGTAAAACCCTGAAAAAATGGCAATTTAGGAAAAGGAAGCTTTAACAAAAATTTAACCTATAGTTCACAACCCAAACATGAATTGCCACGTTATTTACCGCGGGCAAACATTCTTCTCCCCAAGATCAACTGTGTGCTACCAACCTATATAGTAACGATTAACCACATTTTAATAATTTCTACAAATCCAATTTATTATACTATCAATCTATTTAAGTTATAGATGTACGATTTACATTATTTCTGAAAAATGGAACAATGGGTCCTACAGTTGATTCAGATATAAAGTTGGGTATCTGTACAAAAAGTATAGAGAAAACCTGATTTAAATTAATATAATTTGCATAAAAACAAATTATTGGGGGTGAGGGATTGAAATACTTGTGTAGACAGGAAACGTGCTGGCTTATACTTGATTTTCCAGAGGTGCCAATATCCAAGTCATTACTAAATGTAGAACTTACATTTTTAACGTATTGTGTTTAATGATATATAAACATTTTAATAGTTTGTTAGAGATTTAGTCTGACAGCAGGCCTCAGCTCATGCAGGTTGTAAAACGCAATATAGAACTAATTTTTAATAAATCTATTTGGTTTCATTACAGCGTTGATTTAGTAGGAATGTCATTTATAGCAACTATTTCCTGTTTAGCTAGAACCGTTGTATTCTGCGCCATCCCCATGAAACTGCAGTCTTATTTCTGAACTGGACAGCTTCCCAAAACTCACTTCTTCTCAAAACAGACTGTGTGTGGGACTTTTGCAGAGCAAAAAAAAAATGTATGGTAATGTCTAGACTTTTGCCACTATAATCTGACCACTTGGTGAGAGTGTCCTTGTGCTGTCTATAGAGGATATTACATTTTCGCTGAGCTGAGCAAATAATATTACAACCATCCCAAATAAACATTAATACGTCCCGAGAATGTGATCAAAAAAAGTTCCCCATTTCTAAGTACATTTTTAATCACTCCAGGTTTTGTTTTATTAATATATAGAACAGGTTAAACTGACTAAGTGCAGAGAGTTGAAACATAACAAATATTTCCCAGATCATAAAGCATAACAACTAGTCCCCATCATAGCATGGGTTTGAGGAACAGAAAGAGCAGTAAGGATGAAAAACAAAAGGAGGCATTGAGCGAACACCTGCAAACAGCTCTGATCCTTGCTTACAAAGGATTTTCTGTTCCTAACCGACTGGCTTCATCTGCTGCGAGTGCTATAAATCACTAACCTTCTATTCACTGAAATGCCTGCCACTTTCACTGCACAAACACTTAAACAAAACCGTTATCCTTTCTCCACAGTCCCTACTTCTTCAGACGATTGGGTCTAGTCAACAAATCTGAGGACTTGGTATTCCAAGGGAAAGTGCTGGGCTTCTAGGATCCCTGTCCCCACAATTACCGAATATGTAGTAACAGCTGATGCTATAATAGGTGCCACAGATTATGAATACAAGACTGCTTGTACAAATAAGTGCCATTTTCATAAACGCCCAGTTCCCGGGTAGAGAGAGATGCTGCCAGTGTCCTAGCAGAGCTTCTGTTAGGAGAAAGAATCAAGTCTTGTAATCAAAGTGTGAGAAAGGAGATAATGTGCACAGAAAGCAATCTGAACAATGTGTCTACTGCTGTGCTTTGAATGACAGATTTGCTGTGATCAGTATCTTTTCCCAACACTGCAATTTCTATACAAAGCAACATCTCCTTTATTTATACACGCTTAGCAATTTTGTACTACTCAGTCACTTAACACATTTATATTAGGGTTAAGTTTCAGGATACAAACAGGAAGAGATAAATGAATAAATGCCACAATGCTATGAACAAAAAGGGTTAAAGATGTAGGAGCAACGTATGATTGCCGCTGGCGTTAAATGTCCTCAATATGACTTTCCCGAACCCAACTGGAAGTCCCAACACCAAAAGTGACAGCGGCATCAGAGCAAACCTAGGCTCATTCATCTATACAAGAAGCAGGGATCAAAGTCAATTTGCTGTACATCAGGGTTTACAAGATATGAACACATCTTTAGCTTAATGTTACAGGTTTGTGTGATCAACGGCAACATCACTAACATAGTAACAATGAAGAAACATAAGGCTAAAATGAATAAAAGGGGGGTTTATGACAAAAAGAGTATACAGGGCCATACAAAGTGGATACGGATTAAGAACTTTGGAAAAATGACAGATGCCACCAAGTTTAACTGTGTTGGATAACAATACGAAGCTGTAATACTAATCCACTGATTTTGTCTCTAGCCTATGTAACTGAACCAGGCTAATTACATTAATACAGCAAAAGATGTTATCGAGCAAGATCTTAACACTGCAATGCTCTTCTAGAGAATCAGTGGCCCTGTACACATAAATTTAAATAATCAAAAACAAATAGTACCGTTTTACTTTTCGGTAATTCTGCCAAGAGCAGACTACTTTGTTTAAAAGGCACAGAGCATCAAAAAATAAAAGACAAAAAAGTCATGTACGGCACTGCGGACCCTTTGTGGCGCCTTTTAAACTAAAGATAATAACAATAATAATAATTCCTAAGAAAACCTTAACTGTTTCACAAATTAGGAAATGTGATCAAATACAGTATTATTAATTTGCACTGGATTGCAGAATGCTGGTCATGAAAATGTGAATAAATACATACAGAATTACTCATGATTTTCTGAAGGACAGAAGTCTCACCAGCTGCTAGGCTAATTTACTAGGAATATGTAGAACACAAAGTTTAGGTTATTTTCAGAATTAAAATTAGATTATTAAGATACATTGGAAAATCATCTTACTACATTTGCTTGCTTGCTCAGTAATCATTTAGGAAAGTCTTTCAGTACCTATGTATTATCAATTTCCTACTTGGTCCTTTTCAAGAAATCCTACTGACATATAGTATAAAGCTATATAATACAAAGACATTACTTTGATGAATCGGCTTAGTGGTTAGCACTTCTGCCTCACAGCATGGGGATCATGATTTCAATTCCCGACCATGACCTTTATCTGTGAGGAGTTTGTATGTTCTTCCTGTGTTTGCGTGGGTTTCCTCTGGGTGCTCCGGTTTCCTCCCACACTCCAAAAACATACTGGTAGGTTAATTGGCTGCTAACAAATTGACCCTAGTCTGTGTATCTGTCCGTGTGTGAGGGAATTTAGACTGTAAGCCCAATGGGGCAGGGACTGATGTGAGTGAGTTCTCTGTACAGCGCTGCGGAATCAGTGGCACTATATAAATAAATGGTGATGATCGCTCTTAAACATAGACACTGTATCAAGTTTTTGCACCACCTGAAAGCCTCAAACAGAAAATCAGCAGTATGACTAGTAAAACTAGTCTGTTAATTGACAGATATTTGCAGTCTAGTAAGTATTAATGCAGTCCTTAGTGAGGGTGGAAGGAAACCCTCCAAAACAGCTTCCCGTCTCCCACTTCATGCTTTATATAAACTGACAGCACACAGTAAAGATTTGTAGCAGCAGCAGAATGCTGATCAAGCATTAACAAGTGATTTGTTGTAGTGTAATGCTGAAATTACATGCAAGTAAAAGAATTAACACACACTGTAGGGTCACAGACTGCTAGTCACTGTACTGTTCATATAACGGTAAGACAAATTCTAGCCCTGCTCTTTAAATATGGCCTGTAACATACAGAGGCGGCAGATATTTTGCGGACACTATTATGCATCCTATTCCCCAGAAACTAGTCACATGATGCACTCTGCCACACTAGTGAATGGATACCCTGCATTCTCGTGAATTCTTCTGGAGTGTGACAACATCACCTTAAAGACAAACTTATCCCCACTTTACTAAAGGTCTTTAACAATAAATTGTACAACAAATCATGAATATTTATTGGTATAGCGCCAGCATATTCCATGGAGCTTTACAATTGAGAACAAGCAGAGTAATAAAACAATATTGGGTAATACAGACCGACCAAGAGGATCAAATGATGAAAACTGTACAGTATTTATTGTACATAATTATACACACATTTTATTCAATCCCTTTGTTTTATATACCTGGCATGGTATAAATCAAGGGAGGGATTATATATCTGCATTGAAGCAAGCCAGTCAGTGGTATCAAACCCTGTCCCGAGAGCTCAGGTCTGTCCAATTTGGCCACAGATGGGTGTAAGACCTTCCAGTTTAGTGTTCAGGCAGAGAGGCCAATTCAATTCCGTAACTTAGGTTTGTTAATGCAGTCAGAAGTTGACCACACACATGCATGTAGCAGTGCTCATATAACCATTTCTAACTTGATAATGAGCATATTCATTACTGGGTACTGCAATCATTTTGGGGCCAATTGACCAATACTGCAGCTTGCATGGACAGCTTTAGCTATATACCCAGCTGCCTTTTTTTTTTTTTTTTTTTACATTGAAAATGATGTGTAAGTGAAACACAATGCAGATTAGACCTCTATTCTGCTAGCACTGCCAGAACCAGATATTTGAAACCAGGAACTGAATTTACAAAATTTCTTAAACACGGATAATCTGTTAAGTGCCCCAAAGTGCATAAAAGACCATCCTGACAGACCGTGAGCCACCAAGGACAGAGCCATTATAGATCAACCCAGATGACTTGCTTAAAATCTTACTTTAGAACTACACACAAAAACATTTCCAGAAAGTGAACTGTGAAAATAGCAGTCAGGATATAATGGAAGAGTTGGCTGAACTGAAACAGAAAAGCAATTTGTCTTGGTCAAGTGGGAAGATGCAGGACAAGGTTATATACATCAAAATTCAGCACAGTTCATCAGAACAAACCTGCTGGAGGAGGTAGAAATGTTTATTTAGCTGGACACATAACTGATATATAGTGACTACAGCTTCTTGGCACAAGGCAGGCAAGACATTGAAGTTATAAATGGTCTATTGGAATGTGGTTTGCAACTTGATTTTTATGAGGTTCACAGTACAAGAGAGACAGAACACTGTGTAAAAACCTACAAAGGAAACAATTCTAATAGGGAAGTGAAATGGAACCAACTGAAACTGCGCAACTGAAAATTGCACATAGGCCAATGGAAGACATTTTCATTATTTAAAGCCTTATACTTTGTCCTCACTTTAAGAGTGTTCATTAGATCACCTGACAGCGTTTCTGCAGCACAGTAATTATGAGCAATCCCATAGAAGTCCATAACATTTTAGCAAGCAGTAACATTTCTGGACTCTGTAGGCAGCAGTAAAAAAAAAAAAAAAAAAAAAAAGACACAAGTCAAATCGAATGTTTGTTGAAATGAGCGCAGGTCCATTTGCTTCAATTATTTTCCAGACCGCTGGTGTCAAAGCGTGGTTAATAGACATTAATATTAAGTATTTAATGTGCATTATAAAAGCCTGAGTGTAAGGCTTTTAAGAGGTTAATACACCCTCTTAGTTTAGTATAGACCGAATTAAAATGTTCATTGACAACATTTGCAGTTTCTAAAACCTACAGCAAATATCAGATCAGTTAAGTAGACAGCTGCCAAATTATTATAATTATTTGTTATGCAATATTTCCAATAACCTTTGCGATTTTTATCAATTTAAAGGGTGCGGATCACATATAATTAAAAAGTCATAACAGAGAAAGGACAGATAATTAGGAAGGCTGTAGGCCTTAATATATAAGTTTGGCAGCCTGAATAAGATGTAACAGGGAAATTCTACCCATATTTTTGAATGAATAATTTTCATTGTTAAGTCCTTTTTTTCTCAAATTCATGCAAAATTGTCTGAATTAAAATCTAAAATATCCATCGACAGAAAAATGGCTGCAGTTAACAGCATTTTCCTATTGCATAAAAATGAACAGAGGAATCTTTTTACTGCAAGGTCAGCAGCAATGAAGGAAGTGAATTCATCTCCTCAGATCACAACATCCTCTAGCAAATGTGCACTGAGCATCACATTACTGCTCAGGTTCTACCCCACAGACACACTAAGATGCTGTCAATCTAAAATTAGCTACATTTTCCGGTATATTACATCACATGCTTCATACATGGGTTAACTGCAAGAACATTAGCAACATATACAGACATAATGGAAGCGAAGAACTCATTATACTGTGTAACCACTTGAGTATCCTGTCAAACAGGGTATCAGAGGGGTATAGCACTCTCAGGCTAATAACCAATTCAAAATTAACATAATATGCTTAAGATCACCGTTTCTATAAAAATTGAAAAGGTTAATTACCAAATGAAGAAAATGCACACAGTGCAAACGCTGTGCCATCTTTTGTGATGTCATGTGCTCATTCCTGAGCAATTGTATCAGTTTGTGTGTGTACATGTACGGCTCAGCTCCTCTTTCTGTTGGAGGTGCACGGCAAAGTGGGTATTGCCATACTGATGGCAGCATAGCTTCAGTAAAGTGCCTAATTCTGCCTTGCTGAGGCTATGTTGCAAAAACAAGATTTTGTTTAGCAGAAACAGATAGCGACAGTGATCGCTCTACGTTTCTTTCCATGGAGAAAAATTACTCATATATACACTTAATTATTACATCCCCCCAATATATGTGCTATACTTTACATTGCAATAATGACATCACACACTACACAGCAATTATCCCTTACTGCTATCACATATTAAACAACCCTAATTACCCGACACACCTGTACATGCTTTGACGCAAACTCATAATTTGTTTCTTTTTCTAACAAATAATCCTTTGGCCACTTGACATCGTGGACATTTATGCGATTTGGTTTTATACCTTCCCTATATAATTATTGTGCATGTTTTGCTTCTGCCATTAATAGTAAATAAAGGAACAAACGGTCATTAATAAATGCATCCTTGCACTCTCCAAGACATGCTGAGACTTGTAGTTCAGTTTATCTTATAAGCTGCTCCTTTTTGACCCACCCACATTCTCAGTTTTGTATGTGAACCTAGTCCTTTACTAAAGGACAGCACTGTAATACAGTTTTAAGCTGTGCACGATGACACAGAAAATTGTATTTTTTCCATCAATGTAAATACAATATCAGCACATCTGGGGGATACCAAAAACATTCTATCCATATATTATTAGCAAACAGCTACCAACTACTGCTAAAAGTGTGGGGGCCGGGAGGCGATAACTGGTGGTCAGTGAGCGCACAGCTGCCGTCAGTGTCCCTAGCTTGCAGTGGCTCCTAGCCCTAGCAAAAGCCACAACGTGGGCTTCTATAACACACAACAGAGCACGTAAATTATGTTTTTCTTCCAAGACATGAGACCGATCTTGAGTAGTGCCAGGGTGTTGCAAAGGATCAAATGACCATTCATGTATTAATGCAATCTCTGGATAGTGTAATTAGATTGAAGGGATGGGGAGAGAACATCTAGGGATGACTTTCCTGTTTGGCCCATCAATGGCGGAGGTTAGTGGCAGTGGCAATTACTTATAATGGGATGCCTTGTAAGCAATCTAGGGGCATAGTAAATGGGAAAGTGCATTTAAATGTGCACAAAATCAATGTGATATGTGGAGTTTGTGTGTCTGGAGTAGGCAAATTAAATTGTATGCTGCACTGGAGCAGGATTTGTACAGTGCAACACAATATGTTGTTTGACAAAGGGAGACGTTTGCCACAGGCTTGCAATTATTATCGTAGATTTATAAAAGGCACCACAGTGCTCCACAGCGCTGAATAGCAGGGAAAACAGGACAAATATATAACAGGGACACACAAGGTAGAGAAAATAAACGTGTACATGAAAACAAAGGGTATGGAGGACCCTGCTCATTAGAGAGCTTACATTCTTAATGGAAGAGGGCACAGATGTAACAAGAGGAGCGATTGTGGTTCAGAGTGGAGACTGGGACAGCTGTGAGGATGTATTAGTGTGAGTAGTATCATCAGGAAGAAGGGAAGCTCTAAAAAAAAAAACAAACAAAAAAAAAACCAAAAGATGGGTTTTCAGAAAGCGTCTAAAGATTTGAAGGCTATGGGACAGTCTGATGCTAGGGAATTCCATAAGTGGAGAGCAGCACGGGAGAAGTCTTGTAGACGGGAGGGAGAGTGGTTACCAGCCACAAGATAAGGCGCAGGTCAGAGGTAGATCCAGGAGGGAGGAGGGAGAGTATTTTGATATGAGATTTGAGAAGTATGAAAAGGTGGTGTTATTGAGAGCTTTGTAAGTAAGAGTGAGTAATTTTAATTTTATTCTGGAGGACACAAGGAGCGATTTGCAATGTGGTGCAGCAGATGTGGAGCGGTGATAGAAAGATCAGTTTTGCGGCAGCATACAGAATGGAATGAAGTATGGATATATGGGTGTCGGGAATGTCAGATAGCAGGATGATGCAGTAGTCATGACAGGAGATGAGAGAATGGATAAGAGTTTTGGTAGCATGTTGAGTAAGAAAAGGGCGTATTCTGGCAATGTTTTCAAGGTGGAGTCGACAGGACTGGGAGAGAGTTTGGATGTGAAAAATAAAGCAGAGGGCTTGGAAGACTGAGGAAATTGTGGTGTTATTGACAGCGAGAGAAATTTGAGGGGAGGTGGCGATTCTGGCAGGAGGGAAGATAATAAGCTCTGCTTTGGATATGTTGAGCTTTAGGTAGCATTTGGACATCCATGTGGAGATAGCTAAAAGACAGTTGGTTACACGAGATAGTACAGAAGGGGAAAGGTCCGGGGAAGAGAGATAGATTTGGGTGTTATCAGTGTAGAGGTGGAACTGGAGGTGAATTAGTGTCCCAAAAGAAGAGATGTACAATGATAAAAGTAAAAGGCCAAGAACAGAGTCTTGTGGGACACCAACAGATAGTGGGAGTGGAGGGGAGGATGAGCCAGAGGCAGAAAAACTAAAAGGGAGCAATAGGTAGGGAGTGAATAAGGAAACAAATGCCACGGAGGCCAATGGATTGAAGGGTATGTAGGAAGAGAGGGTGATCAACAGTCACTGTTAAAAGTGTGCTTAAGAGTGTTATCAGTGCTAAAAGTTGCAGAGAGTTCCAGGAGGAGGAGTACGGAGAAATGACCCTTAGACTTTGCAGTAAGTAAATCATCAATCACTTTTGTGATAGAAGTTTCAGTATAATGTTGGGGACGAAAGCCTGATTGCAGTGACGAGGATGGAGTGAGAGGAGAGAAATTGAGACAGGTGTTTGCCTCCAAACTACTTGAGTGATTAGTGTACAAAAGGAAGAAGGAGAGAAATAGGACGTTAATTGGAGAGAGAGGTGGATTCAAAGATGGTTTCTTTAGAATTGGTGAGATGAGCACATGTTTAAAGGAGGATGGAAATGTGCCAGTGAAGAGAGACAGTTTGAAGAGGTGAGCTAGAGGTGCGCTTACAGTGGTCCTATAGATTGTAAGCTTGCGAGCAGGGTTCTCTTACCTCTCTGTCTATATGCATTACCCAGTATTGTTTTATTAATGTTTGTTCCCAATTGTAAAGCGGTACGGAATTTGCTGGCGCTATATAAATAAATGTTGATTATGATAATGAGAGGGAGCAGAGAAGTTAGGAGGGAATAGGGTCGAGGGGACAGGTTGTAGGGTGAGATGATGAGAGGAGTGTAGAGCCTTCGTCTTTAGTTACTGGAGAGAATTAATTAAATGTGTATTGGGGAGTGTAGGTGAAGATAGATTCTAAAAGTGGAGATAGATATTTAGTTGCCAATCTGCAACGAAAGGCTGCAAACAGAGTTACACATTTGTACAGTAGCACACCTTAGGTGGAGATACAGATGGAGGTCATTGCATGTGTGATAAGAGACTAAAGAGTCCGATTTAACTTACATATTTTGTAGATTAAAAGGCATCCTTTCCACAGCAAGCTGCAGGCTGACAGGGTGTGTCTGCAATTAATAAGAGCGCACCAGCAACAAACTCCCTTTTAAAGGCAAGGTGGGAGTGTCATTAGTCCATCAATCTAGGGCTGTGGGAGGAGTGTAAACTATTTAAACCTATTTCTTTCATGTGTGCGACTGAGGCTGTGTGTGACCGATGCCAGACAGTGTCCGGTGTCTAGAAAGTCGGTCTCTATTACTTTAGCGTTAGGGTCACAAGAAAAGTGTATGCAACTTTATGCTATAAATTACTTTGCCATCCTGACAATAAAAGCAGCGTTAAAAAGAAAGAAGGTGTTCGTGTATGCACCACCCAAAGTGTGCCTGTGTCACAGTAATAACAATGTAACCAAAAGTAAAACAGTCCTACTTTTCATATAATCTGCCTTAGGAGAAATAAAGAAAAAAAAGTAGAACTGAATACAATTGCAGGCAAGACAGTGAGCTTTTATTGCATCTGCACTTCAATAAGTTAATTGAGAGATGGAATCTGTCAATGCAAGGAGGATAAAGAGGTACAATGTCTCAGAAAACGAGCACAGCACCTCTGCATTGTCCTGGATTTATAAATGACCCTATAGACATTTTAATCAGTACTAAATGAATCTGTCCTGATTCTATTTTTGTTTTTTTCCCCTCTTGGTATTTGTCACAGAAATATTTACTTTTTAATTATTTGTTCAATAATTTACTACAGGCAAAACCTCATAACATAAGATAAGAGTTCTAGAATATGTCACTTACAATCTTTTTAAATAAACGATTATAAGCTATATGCAAGTTCTGGTGTCAAAATTGTGCAATTTTGGGGCATTAACTGCTAAATTTAAATCAATGCCTACTTAACTTTACGAATGATTTGGTATTGTCTACAAACAAGTTTGATGCTGCTAGCTTGTATAGCAGACACAAACCTGTGGTGAAACTGACAGGAAACATAACATTTACATAACCTGTTTTTAACAAGTTTTATTTATACATAACAAATTTAAATACGAGATTGTGAGAGACAGACCATTGACACCCAGACGCATATAGAACTATTTTTAACACAACAGGTCAAACGAAGGTCTTGACTACTAGCATCAAAATACATCAGTTTACAAGGGTTTTAAATGCTAATACAATGCATGAAACAGGAATGGCATTGGAAGCCTGTGTTTCCTCTGTCACCTATACACATAAGTTTGGAAGCATTGCGTTTGCGCTGCATATTTCAGCTGCTTTCTACTGCATGTTTTGCGTTCAATGCAAGTCAAACGTATTGAAGTTAATGAAGTATCAAGCACCACATATCAAATTCTAATGGGTAATGGTATTTAAATAAATGTATTAAAAGGAGGAATGCTAGTTTCAGATGTAAAAAGTTGAACCATATTAAAATATGGGTTGAGTATTTTAAAATAATTTATTCAAATGACTAAAATGCCTTGTACTAACAGTAATGTACTAATCTGCAGATAAAGCAGACATCAGATATAATCTAAGGCAGGGTAAACACTACAGTGTTTCAGTTGATTATCGGGCCAATGAAATGATAATTGACCTTTTGGCCTGATATAGTGTACGCCTCACGATAAACGATTATCTCTCCAAAGCACATTGTATAATTTCATTTGACTTTAAATCGGACTAAACATGTCGTTCAACGATGGAACAAGGTCGTTCCAATCCTGCAGTGTGTATGCACTCACGACCAGCAGTGTCCATAGATCTCTACGGCATGTGCAGAGTCACAATCTTTTGAGCCGATGGTTATGACAGATGAAGAGCACAGGTCTGTAGGTAAATCCTGTATATGTGTATAGTCTGCATATGAATCCACATGCTGATCAGGACTTTTTTTATTAATCGTTGGTAAAATCGATAAGGATATCGCATTGGGAAACAAATTCTAGTGTGTACCCAGTCTAAACACTAATGGAGTTGTACAACTGTCTCAATTGTTTAACCACTTTTAAAAAGCTTTTGTTTGTTTTTTTAAAGTGGTGCAGAATATTACAGTACCTCAAAACAAAAAATAACCTGATTAAGCCCCAAAAACAGAATTAGAGGTTCACTTAATGCTGAAGAACAGAGTGATACATCAGCTCTTAGTTCAAATGTATTGTTACAGTCTTACCCCTCAAGCAAAGGGTTTATTATAAAGCCCAGAGAGAAGTGAAAAATGCCAGTGGAGCACTAGATATATTCACAATGGTCATCTTCTGCTCATTGGTTGCATGGCTAGTATAGGTGCATGATCTGTACAGGCACACCATACATTATTTTCTACATCACCCCAGTCCCAGGAGAATTAAGGCTAAGAACAGGCTTGAACGGCTTTTCTGTCAATAGGCGACAATCGACTCAAGCGTACACTACTTTTATCCACACTACAATGCTTTTTGTTTAGACCTGTCTTCAACAATGATACAAAGCTCTCAGTAGATGTTCAATTTTATTCAGACTGCTGATTTGATTACAAGTAGTCACTATCAGACTACTCTAGTAGCACTGAGTATGATCAGTAAATATCTCCACATGCAGAAATATCCAGGAAAAGAAACAGACAGTAGATATTATAAACAAACACATCCACCCAGCACTTTCAAGAACAAATGCAGGGATGGGATCTTCTACGTAGAAATTCAGCATCCCAAGAACACAAATAATTGCTGCTGCTAGTTAATCATGTCATAAGCACAGACATTATCACTATGAATTAAGTTCTACCCCCACTCACTGTAAGGAGCACTGCTAAACATTTAATAGAGATGGGAATGCCTGGGGTAATTGTTAAGTACTAATAGTATATTTTAGGCAAAATGCTCCAAAAATAGAAGAAAATCTGAATTTGAAAACTCTAAAGGCGCCTGTATACTTTCTCACAATACATTTAAATGAGATCTTACAATCAAGTGTGTAGCACATAAAACACCCTAATTACAAGAAAATGTTAAACAATTGTTTATAAATATGGCTGTTAAAATTTAAAAATGTTTGATGCTCAGTACTTGAAAATAGATTTATATAATTTTGTGCATGAACAAATATATTTCAATTAAAAGTCAAGAATCACAGCATGCGTGGGCACCTTTAATTTTAATGGTTTTGAATGGAGAAGCCCAAAAAATTAGTAATTCACAGGTTTTCAAAATATTTTAAATGACAGGTTTCTTTGCAATGAAGAGAGAGATTAGAAAACCATTCCTTGCATTCTCAATGATGCTCAATATGTAGACAACGTCAACAATAGCCAAAAATGGCACAGTGAGAGAATATTTCCAATGAATTCAGCAATAGAAAAACTCCCCTGCCCTCAGTTAATGACTCGCTCACTCCAGTTTAAAGGGGGAGATTCTGGATATTTTTAAAAGTGTTTTTTGTTTTTATTTATTTTTTTTATTAAAGAAAAAGGGCCCATTACTATTATATATTGTCCTGTATCACTTCATAAAGTGTGCATGGTTTTTGGAATTCATTCTGATCAGCTGCCTATTGTTTCCACTGACAGCTCTAATCCTATTATCTAAAGGATGGTCTTATTCCAACCACATTGCTGCATTGCCTCTTGCTCCATGGAACTTTATCCTCCTGTCCACATCATCAGTCTAAACAGTCATACGCATCTATCACACGTAAAGATCTATACAAGAATTACAGCAATAAATAGAGTCGTATTGAAATATTTAAACATACATAGGAAATGCTTAAATTAACACTGTGTAAAATACTAAAAGTTACTTTGCTTTTCTTTTTCTACAGGAGCCACAAGCAAGACAACGTAGTTCTATATATAAATTTACACATAGCTGCTTACCAAGCCGTGTGATAGTGGAAAAGCATGCTTTGTTATATCTTCAAATATCTGTTTTCTGCTGTGCGTTTCCTGTTTCAGAGCAAAACGAAGGTTTCTCATGTCCTACATTAGGAAAAGATAAAAAGGAGTCAGCAGTTTCTCTCTGTTAGAGCTTAATCATGAGGGATGTGATATTCTAATGAAGAGGAACTAATATGAAATCTGTATGTGCATGGAGACAAGTATGGAAACGTATGTTAATAAAATGCAAACATGGGATGATAAACTGGAAACAATGAGACCATGAGTACATAGGTTTTGCAATTCTATGACAGTTTTAATGAAACAGAATCACATCCCTATACACGTCAACCACTTTTAAAACGAGGACGACAGAGGAAACAAATAAACAAAAAACACACTAACTTAAGAAAAGATTTGTGAAACCCATACAGTGGGAGACACCTACATGCTTGCACATCCCACTGACATATGAGGTTACCATTTAAAGACAATCACCTGAGACAATCATTCCACCATGTTTTTCTAAAACAATTGCTTTAAAATGTTAAAGCGCAAAAGACATTCTAGTATAGACATTGTCTTTGGTATTTATGCAAATATTTTTGAAGATTAAGTCATGCAGTCTAACACTTAATTGCAAACAATCATGGTAATTAAGCATACAATCATTTATACACATAATTGAGATACTTTCAAGAATGAGTATCAATGAGTAGGTAACATGTTATGAAATCTGGTAAAGCTATTTCTCCAAAGACATTTAAAACAGCATAAATAAGTAAAACAGCACAGGAAAATTATATTGAATTAAATTAAATGTGAAAGCTTCACTTAGATTCTCTAGATTGTCTAAAGAGTTCCTGTTATCTACACAAAGTTGAGACAGACTTTGAGGGTATGACAGTCAGTTGAATGCTCCCTACTGATTTCTTTTGAATATTTAATTATCCCAAAAAAATGGGCTGCTGTGTGTGGTCAACTAACACAAGCGTTTCATAAAGCGACTAACTTTATTTCACCTTACAAGCATACAGGTTTGTCTATCATGCTTACTTTGCAGGTTATATCCAGACCATATGCATTTTCTCCTCTACTTGAAGCACCACCCATCTTCTCAATTCTTGCAATAACACCAAGAGGAACTTCAAAAACAATCAAGGGCTCCTATATAAAACAAGCAGTAAAAAAAAATATATATATATTTTTTTAAATATGGACTATGGAGTTTTCTACAATATACAGAAATGCAAGATAGCTTTGTGAAGTTCTACAGCAAAAGAAAATCTTCAATATAATTTAATTACTGGGACTTACACATAAGCACATAAAGTGATGTACAATCTACGTAAACCACAGTGCTGTACAGCTACCAGCATGATATGTTCACCGAATATGGTATAATGCTAATTTTGTATTCATATTTAGAATACAAAAACAGCATTATGAATACTAATTTGTAAAACTAAGCAAATAAAAAGCTGACAATTTCTTTGATAGAAAACATTGTACAAATGGTCAATATTCAAAAATATGGAACATTGATACATTTTTATAGTATGGAACAATGCATGGAAAATCAGGCATAGTTGGCAACTTTGTACAATGTGCAAAAGTGCTAGAAGTTTGTGAATCCTTTACAATATCTGAATTTCTGCATAAATGTGACCTTAAATGAGTTCATATCTCCTTCTAAAATCAAAGTATATACATTTTCATTCATTTCTTGATCAAAATGATTCAACATTAAATATCTGTCAAAAAACAGTATGCAAATCTATATTTTCAGCAAATGGTGTAACCTCCTTGAGGGGCAATGACTTCACCCAAACGTTTACAGTAATTGTTGAACAGTCCTACACATCGATGGAATTTTGCATTCCTCCTTACAGGACTGCTTCAACTCATGAACATTGGTGGGCTCTCTTGTATGAACACCCCTCACTTCAGGTCTTGCCACAAACATTTTGATTTGATTAAGGTCTGGGCTTTGACTCTGCCATTCCAAATCGGGAAATTTCTTCTGTTTCAATCAATTTTTGGTAAACCAACCTGTGTGTACACAATCCAGAATTCATAGTTCCATCAATGATGGCAAGCCATCCTTGTCCCAGGGCAGCAAAACGGCCCCAAACCATGATACGGTCATCACGTTTCGTGTTTGTGACTAGGGGGCTGATTCATTAAGGATCTTCAATTTCAGTCTCCTGGACAAAACCATGTTACAATGCAAGGGGTGCAAATTAGTATTCTGTTTTGCACATAAGTTAAATACTGACTGTTTTTTCATGTAGCACACAAATATCAACTTTAAATTTCAGTGTACAAATAAGCTATCAAGTATTTGTGTGCTACATGAAAAAACAGTCAGTATTTAACTTATGTGCAAAACAGAAAACTAATTTGCACCCCTTGCATTGTAACATGGTTTTGTCCAGAGACTGAAATAAGATACCTCTTCATTTAAGATCCTTAATGAATCAGGCCCTAGGTTCTTATGTTGGAATTCAGTGTCTGATTTTCTCCAAACATAACATTTTTCATTTAAGCCAAAAAGTTCTATTTTCCACTTATCCGTCCACAGAACATTCATTCAGTAGTCTTTAGCAAAATTTAAAAAGAGCAGCAATGTTCTTCTTGGAGAGCAGTGGCTTCTTCTTTGCTGTTCACCCTGTGTTTGCCTGCTTGTGGGCTTATATAATGGAATACTGACATTAGTTAGTGCAAGAAAGGTTGCAGATCCCTGGACAACACATTGGGTTGTTTTTGATCTCCCAGATTATTATATACCTTGTTCTTGGGAGTGATTTTCTGTGCTGAACTAAACTTAAGAGGCACACCCCAGAGGTGTCACCTCCACTGTGTGTAAGAGGAAGATACACTAGGATTCAATGAGAAATACTACACTGATAAGAAACTGAAATACAGAAGTTGCCACCAAAACCCTCCAACCAACCAAGAATTTATTCCCCCCAAACTATGGAATTTTTCACTGTTAAAAAGGTAATTAAAAAAAAAATTGAGTACTGTAAAAATACATTTAAGATACAATTGTCCTGGGGAAGATGCTGTCACACGGTCGATTAAAAAAAAACAAAAAAACAATCTACTAAATCTACCTATATAGACATAGGAACCTGGAACTTATATTGATAAGTTAAACTTTTTAAGTTTCCCCTTAAATATACTTTAAACAATTTAAGGCTGTGTGTTTAATTGTAAATTATAATAATGTAGCTACTCATCCCAGTATTGAAAATGCCCCTCTGTTTACAGCAACCCAATGTTTTCGGAGAACAGAAGGTAGAAATATGAAAATTTAAAAACAAAAAGCAAAAGGTGCTCAAATAACCAAGATACCCCCAGACTCCAACTTCATTTCACAATGTCTATGGCCACAATTAACGAATAATTAAAAAACAAAAAAAATAAAACATTTTATAAAACAATTTAAGTGCCCATAAAAAGTGGTTTATATATGAATGGAAAATCTGCACTCACAAAAATGAGATATACATCAGCATATAAACAAAAAAATGCCAGCGAGGATAATCCTCAGGGATCCGGCTGGTGAAGTTTTGTTGAACAGTCTCTCATAGAAGTTCCGTTTCATTGATTTCCCAATGACCAAATACATTTCACCTATATCCTATAGTGTTAATCTCAAGTGCACATTGTTTCTTTTTTTTCTTGATATCTTAGATTTATCACTGGCACAGAGAATGAACCTTTGTAAATGCAGAACTCCTAGATTTGGCGAGTGCAATAAGAAGATTTTTGTACTGACTGTAAAATATGTTTCTCTTAACCTATTTGGGGGATACTGTTGACCATGTGGTATAGAGGGCGCTGTGCTGGGAGTAAGGCACTAAATTCTAACAACCTGACTGGCCCGTTCCCTCCCCAAACGGCAATTTCTGAAACGCTGAAAAAAAAAAAAAATTTAGGTTCCACAGCGCCATCGGCGGAAAAAAAAGGTTGTTGGACATTAAGGACCCCCTAAAGAAAGGTGTAAACCTCCTGCAACACAGCCAATTATCTTTGAAGGTTAAGGTCGGCCTTGTCCGTCTTTTTCCAGAGAAGCCAAACGTAGGCCATTGTCCAGGCCATTGTCGAGGACAGACCAGAACAGAGCCAGACAGAACAAAGAGGTGGGTGCACCTCGTCGTTCACACCAGCATATCTATGACTTCCAAACCTGGTGATAATTAATAGGAGACACAGGTTTCCTGGCCTTAATCGTCTGGATGACCCTATCAGAGAAATGTTTTCTGCGAAGAATAAGAGCCTCAGCCGCCAGGCTGTCAAAGCTAACTGTACTGTCTTGATGAAAGAATGGACCCTGCCTCAGAAGATCCTCCCTGAGAGGAAGTCTCCAGGGCAGTTCAATCGCCATGCCAAGAAGATTGGCATACCAGGATCTTCTCAGCCAGTCTGGTGCCAGCAGAATTTTCTGCACCCCCTCCCTCTTGGCCCTCTTTAGCATCCAGGGTAACATAGGAAGCAGAGGAAAGATATCAGCAGGCAATTCTAGGGAACAGTCATGGCATCCACTAGGAATGCCTGCATATCCCTGGTACTGGCACAATAATAGGCCACCCTGTAGCCCCCACAGAGCCCCAACTTTAACATCATGAAGTCTGTATGGGATTCCATGAAGAGATAGAAGGATTTGAACAAGCCTACATCCACAGAAGATCTGTGATTAGTTCCCTCCAAGATGTCTGGAACAAACTCCCTGATGAGTTCCTTCAAAAACTGTATGCAAGTGTACCTGGAAGAACGGATGCTGGGAGAGGTGCCACCCACCCTGAAGCAGCAGCTCCTCCTCCTCTATCGCCTCTCGCAACATGAAAGCTCTGCCAGTGCCTAAAGACCCCTGGTGGGAGATGACATAGCTACAGCCCCCCTACCAGACTTCTCTCCCTGCTACCTAGTCGTTCCACCGCTGTCTGATCCTCAGTAGTCAGGTGGTGAAGGTTGCAGACAACAACCCCGTCTCTACCGTGCCTCAGGCGTGGTCCGTCGTTGCCCTGGTGCGGTTTCTGTGTCCCTAGTCGCTGTGTTATGAGACTGGGTGACCCTTTTGACGGGAGCCCAGTGTTGGAGAGCAGGTGGCCGTAAGGGAGCGCCGACGGCAGCCTCCCCGCTCTTAGTAGCGGTGTTCACTTCCCTGAACACCTATAGTTCTAAATCGAAAAAGAAATAAATTAAAAATCACCCTACTTTGTAGGCCCTTGTAACAAAAAACCAAAACAACAACGGCTTGTCCTCTGTCCAGGGGGCATCGAGGGGAGGGAGCAGGCCAGTCAAGTTTTTCAAATTTAGTGCCTTACTCCCAAGCACAGCACCCTTTATACCCCATGGTCAGCTGTGTACCCCAAATGGCTGTGCAAGAGAAATATTTAACCCCAGCTTGGTTTCACTTGTTTATCAACAAAGCACACTATAATATTCTTGATCTCGAGTCCTTCTGCTCCTGACTATCTACCAAATAAAAAAAGAAAACATGTTCCAATACTAGAGAGGAAAGCTCTCAAAATCATCGGGAAAAGGATGCTGCTATCTCATGTACCACCAAAGAAATACAATGTTTCTAAGATGCTTCTTATGACAACACTATTTGTTTGGCCTATGTAAATAAAGAGGATCCATAACTAACATACCAAATCTTTAAGCCCATGCTTCAAGTATTTTAAAAATTTAATATTTTTGGGTTTTCAAAGCAGTCAGAAACAAGTGTAGCCAGTCAGATAGATGAGAGGCAGGGGCAAAAAGTACAGACAGAATGCTGACAGACCGCTAGTGAAGTTGCTGTCTTATGTCACTATAAGTGGAGCCCCAACCTTAGGTCTGCGACAATGCTCAGATAATTAAGTGGTTGAACAATTGTACTGAAAGTGTTATTTGCAGTCCTTAGGGGGGAGCAAACTTCTAGACTGAGATGTATTATTCAGCTTTTATTATAACATTTTCTTACAGATCTGGTGTCAGTGCCAAAGTGTAGATTACATCATGTGATTTTTAGCAGGTTAGAATAAAATTCCTTCCTGAAAGTATGCATTCCAAAATGAAGCCTACGGACCTTAGCAATTGACCTTTCACTGATTTGTTTATTTTATGGCTGCACAGTCTTGGAAGAGTTGGTATTTTGCTTAACAAAACTGATCCCTACACTTTCCCATTACTGAACACCGAAACTAGTTATCTTGAGGTTTGCTACACCATCACAACAGCAAAATGATGCCTTTGATTGCATAGAGGCGGAGATGATTTTCCTAGTTCAGGCATGTACATCTAGCTTTAAGGTCTAACACAAGGTTTTAAAAACATCTCCTTACTGGACTAATTATTCCATTCTAAAATCTTTCACTTTTTGAAAGAAGTACTTTGAAAATGTCACTAGAGGTTTAGATGTAAACGCTTTCCCATTCATAAAATACCCTTTATACAGGTATGAAGACATTTTACAGGCAGGTTTCCTGGTGAAACCAGATTTAAATGCAGTGAAATCTCACATTTATTAGGTTTTCTCTGCTTTGAAGACTTTTTAGCAGCTTTTGATTTCATTTGGATTTTCACAACTTTAAGTATCCATTTGACGAATGCATCAGATCGCTTTCAAATCTGCAATTTTCATGAATTATAGAAACAATCTGATAAGAGTACAAGAAAGAGAACTCTTTCAGAGGTCAGTACCATAGCAATGACAATGTTGGACACTCTAGGCTGCTTGTTATGTTGTACTGTTTCAGATCTACAACGATACAGCTCGGGTTCATTGTGGTTGAAAAGGTTGTAAAGTTTTCTTTTTCGAAGACAAATTTATTTTGTTTTTCCAGAGATGTACTATGCTATCCATTTTCTTTCAGACTGTTTTTGGGCACCCCAAAGAATGTTAGGAAACCACAGCAGAACAAACTGGAATGTACTTGCTTTCTCTAGGTGACAGGTGTTAGTGCATTGAGTCCAATAGCAGCTACACACACCTGTGAGCTTAGAGAATACTCATCAAATCCCAATCGTTAAAGTGCGCTAGGGTACAAAAAAAATTTCTTTATTTTAAAATAGTCATCACCACCAACTCAACCTTGTACTAGCACTGAAGTTAAAAGCAATAGCTAATCAGATCAGAATGTTCCTGGTCAGCACAGATTAAGGCTGGGTACACGCTACAGAAAATTTTCCGGTTGCAATATCGTTAATGAATTTACCAATGACAGAAAGTCCTGATCAGCATTCCAATTCACGTGCACACACTATACACGTTTTAGATTTATCTTCAGATCTGTGTTCTTCATATGCCATAACAATCAAAAGATCACAACTCTAAACTCTATGGAGATCATCATCATCAACATTTATCTATATAGCGCCAACAAATTCCGTAGCGCTTTACAATTGGGAACAAACATTAATAAGACAATACTGGGTAATACATACAGACAGAGAGGTAAGAGAACCCTGCTTGAAAGCTTACAATCTATAGGACAATGGGAGTTAGAAACACAAGGGCATGTGCTACATCATATTACACAATGGACCAGCCAGACTGCAAAGGTAAAAGTACTGAGTGGGCTGTGTGTGTTGCAATGTTGGTCAGAAGGTTGTTGTCTTGCGTTAGCAGTATAGAGGATGGCAATAGGGTAATCTAGGGAAATTAAGATGATGGTTGAGGAATATCATAACCTTGTCTGAAGAGGTGGGTTTTCAGTGAACGCTTGAAGGTTTGAAGACTAGAGGAAAGTTTTACTGTGCGTGGGAGGGAATTCCACAAAGTAGGTGCAGCCCGGAAAAAATCCTGTAACCGAGAATGGGAGAATGTGATGAGAGTGGAGAAGAGACGTAGATCTTGTGCAGAACGGAGGCGTCGAGTAGGGAGATATTTCGAGACAAGTGAGGAAATGTATGTCGGTGCATTTTTGTTGATGGCCTTGTATGTTAGTAAAATAATTTTATATTGGATTCGTTGAAATACAGGCAGCCTATGTAGAGACTGACAGAGTGGCTCAGCAGAGGAATAACGGTTTGTAAGGAAAATCAGTCTAGCCGCTGCGTGCAAAATAGATTGAGATCTGCCTGCTTACACTGCTGACCGTGAGTCATTTAGTGAGATCTTTAGTATGTTTATAAAAATCAAAAACAATACAATATGCTTTGGAACAAAAAAGAAATGATCATGGGAATGTACACACTAATGTGATGGCAGGCCTAATGGTCATTTATTGTGTGACTGGCACGATAATCTGGTGAAATACCTGTAGTGTGGACCCAGCCTAACTCAGAAGAGGAGTGAGCTAATTTTGACTTCAAGCGATTGTGTAAGTGAGCGCAAGGCTGCATGCGAGTCAATTTTATTATCCAACAAGATAAATGGAGCCAAGTATGAAGTCACAGACAGAGTGGGCTGGAGAAAAGAATAGGGCCCCCCAAGTACAAAAGAAGTCATTTGAGTTTCCTGACAAACTGATGCAGGAAGTTTGCTGTGTCAAACATACATCTATATGAAACAAACTTTTTATATTCAACATGTTCTGACTGTTTAACCACAGTTCCATTGGGATGTCATTTATTTTGTCAAAGCAAGCAATAAGGCCGTTGGATGAATGGGAAGTTCAAAAGAGAAGAGAACTTTACAACTAGGAATTAGAAAAACACCTGCCCCAAGCAGGAGAGAGGAACTCTTGTTCAGGCTATAACAGTCATCGGGGGTCTTGCTGAAACTGGGAATCAGTGGAAGAGGCGATAAATACGTTTTTGGTATTTTAATTTACCTTTCCTAACACAACCCAAAATTAACATTTTTAGTTATGCTTTAATGGAAAAAAAAGACTGAAAATAAATATTGTTTTAAAAAGGTAATATGTCCTTTACTTTTCAATACAAATATTGAAATATGGATGGCAATACCATGTACCACTGCACCAAAAGCTAGCTTCACACATACAGATTATGTTGGCCATATGTTGCCAGCATTCATAGAAGTATGGACACTGGTGGAATAACAACAACAAGTCTCCCAGACTGTCCTTTATTCCCTGTAGCAAGAAATACACTTTTTAAACCTATATTAGGACGTTCCCTAGAAGAATATAAAGGGCCTGATTCATTAAGTAAAGTAAAGCAAAAAAATAAAAAGAGTAATGTTGAACCTTCACAAAACCATGTTGCAATGCAAGGGATGCAATGGAGTTTATTATTTTGTACATAAGGAAAATACTGGCTCTTTATTCATGTAGGACACAAATACTTGAAAGCTTTATTTTTACACTGACAACAAAAAGTTAATCTAGGACATGCCTTACCCCAATTATAAATCTATCCTTACATTTTAAATTTACCTCCCCCTCCAATATAACATGGTTTGGCAAGATTCAAAGTTACTCATTTTTTTTGCTTTACTTTCCTTAATGAATCAGGCCCAAAGGGTCAACAAACCTAAAATACACTTTGGAAGAATATGTAAAAACCAAAAACACATCACTGTTTAGCACACGCACACCAATATATAAACATTTTGTAATTGAGATATACAATAAAATAATGGAAATTCCTTGATATCTTTGCTTTTGTACCTTTTTGTCAATACTGCCTTTGAAACCTCAATAAAGAATAATTACATAAAAAAAATAAAAAATAATGAAAATTCACTAGCAGAGGGCAAACAATTGCACCCTTTCATTCTCCATAAATATCAAGCAACTCCTTGACTTTTTAAAGGGACTTTAAACCTGTATTTATTTATTTATTTTCCCTTGTAAATATTAAGGTATGAATGAATAAGACACTGGTTATAGGAATTTACATAGTTTCAGCAGATCTGCCATTCTTTGCCTTTCCCCATAATCTCTACCTTCTCACAGAGCCTCATCACTTCAAGCTGCCATATTAGGTGCTTCTCTTTCTAAACAGGCAGAGAGTGACTGACATCTTGGCAGTCTTGTTTTGTAGAAATGAGGTGTAGATCATAGACAAGAATAGGGACAGAACCAACGATGTCACAAGGATTCAAATGTTTACAGACTGCTTTGTGAACGGCATCAAATCCTAATTGGATACTGTCTGAAAAATGTGGGAAGAGTCTCAATGCTCTTTAAAAGATCGGCAGTGAAATTTCAGGTTATTAAATATTGTATTACGCATTCACGGCTCAAAGCTGAAAGTTTATTTTGTAGTTTAGTGTGTCTTTGCTCACAGCTTGTATATAAGGACAGCAGAAAATGATCTGGCATAAATATTACCTTGTTTTTGACACACTTATATAAAGAATAATTAGTGTTTACAGTTCCTTAAACTGTCTAACAATAGAATGAACAGGAAGCTATTGAGAATAAGGAATGAAATACTTCAACCACAGTATACACCTCCTGACAAGATCCTTAAACACAGATGTAAATGTGAGACTACTACGAACACTCAGAGTAGCAATATAATCAAATTTAAATTTAGTTCAAGGTTTTGAAACGCAAGATCCAACATTACCACAAATCACAGCTAGTAAACAAACTAAGGACATAAAATATTTTAGGGTCTTGTTTAACATGGACAATTGTTTGATCGGGAAAAACAGCAGATTTTCATGTACTGAATAAAAATACAGAATTTTTGCCTATATGTTTAATCACAATGGTAAATGCCTCCGATATCAATATACTTTACATGGTTACGATACATTTAATGATTAAAACATTTGTAGAATTTACAAAAATAGGGGGAAAAAAAAAAGCTTAAAAGCTAGACAGCCACAGCACTGTGTACAATTCATAATTGTAAGTTGTACTTGCATAATTATGTTTAATACAAAATACATTGTGGCCTATATGTAGAAAAAAAACGAAAACTGACAGTCACATGTTTTAACATGATTATTTACAGTCTCACGCACAAGATTATAGTAAAATAGTCGCTTTAACTTACCGTCTCCTCACCTCTGAAGTACAGTTTATAGTTTGTGACAAATAATCGTCCTTTTACTGGTGTATTAAATGGACACATGTAAATAACATCCTTATCTGTCAGAAAAAAAGAAGACAGCACAAGTGAACAGTGCTAGAAAACATTCCTTTTAATCAAGATAGCAGATATGTCTGGTTAAAGGTTTCAAGAAAATATATTTTCTGTTTACAGTACATCCACAAACATACATGTTTAAGCTTCTGAAGTTGGCGTTTTGAATCACCCTGAAAACTGCACCAGTGAAGGGAGACTTCCCTCTAGTAAGAATGCTTTCACATACATTGGACATTAAAGCAAAAAAAACACAAAACATGCAAATGCTGAGTATTGATTGGAAGGCTACTGAGAGGTTACAAATTTAATTACTTGCTCCAGCAGTCACCATTTATTTAGCACTGAATTATTCTAAGATGTAGCAGATTCCAGAGGTGGTTTCAAGGAGGACATGAAGGCTGGCATATGAACAGTGTATGCATATAACCTGACCTGTAACAAGAGTCTCTCCAGGTAGAAGGGGGACTACATCATACTCTTGGTTCACACCATCTCTTGGAGGCTGCAAAAAAAAAAAAAAGTAACTTATTACAATATTATAGAGATTGCGGCGAATGTGTTGCAGATAAATGAGAATGGGAGTATGTTGCTCATGCAAATAACTGTTGTGCTTTTTGTCATGTGGGGTAATGGGAGCCTTCTGCACCTCGCTCTACCCCCAAAGCATTCTATAATGATGTGAGGGATCTCCATTACCCGCTGACTAGTATTTATGGGTGGAGTTACAATACAATACTCTCACATAAGCTCATTAATAAAATATTCTTCATCACTTAGTACTTGCTGACACTAAGCAATACCCTTGATTCTCATCTTCACTGTAGTAATCCCATGGGTAATTTTGCTCTCTCAAGAGTTAGATTTCAGAGATCAGAGAAGAATCTATATAATATAGACTTCTGAAAATCTCCAGTGTGTGTTGGTAAATAGTTTTTTCACTAGTTTGAAGATTTTTATTTGCTTGATTTTTAAATCACTTGGACTAGACTCAGACCAAGATTGAGAAACAAGTGTGCCCATATAATTTTATTTTACCAAGTGGATCCCCACTGATAAGGACCAAAATTATTACTTGACTGGTCTTAGAACAGAAGTTGGCAAACAGTACAATGTTAATGAAATATAAGTAGTGTGGATATGTGGGATGGGGGTAAATCCTGGGAGGTGGGATTTACTGATTCTGCGTAAATCAAGCCTTAATACACCAGGAGGCCCATTATAATGTAGGCATGACATATGCAGAGTAGTCTTTATGGTCTACTGCAAACCCAGACATAATGCAATAATGACCGAAGATTCACACATGAATAATGTTTGAAAGGCACATAAAAGGTACATAAATATGTATTAAATAAAGGTAATAGTAATAACAGCGATAGGGATTTCTCCTTGTATATCTTTGAAATCCTCAATGATTTTGCAAATACAGATTATTATTTATTTATATATAGTGACACTATGCAGCGCTTAATAGAGAACATTTCACATCGGTCCCTGACCAACTGGCGCTCACACTTTAAATTCTCGCACACACTGACTTTTTTCTTTTTAGCACTAAATAACCTACTAGTAGGTTCTGGACTGCAGGAGGAAACCGATAAACTAACGAACTCCACCCAGTTAGCTCCCTGGTCCCGGCATTGCCAACCACTATGCTGACTACATTTAATATTAGAGGGTGGGATTAATGTTTTATTTTTTACATAGTAATATGTACATGAAGCATTTACCCTGGGACAGAGTCCCTAATATATTATGACCAGTATTATCTGTTCTCAGCTTCCAAGTTTAACTTCAGCCTGTGCTACACTCTTCTGTAGATCAGCTTTAGAGAATGTCATCTCAGATGGAGTGGGGACAGAGCACAGATTTTAATTTTAGCTAAAGGATTAAGCGTTATGTAATAAGTAAAACATCAAGCCCCTCCGCCCACTAGCCATGGCCCCAGAGGCTGCTCCATGCTGACGTTTATTCTCAAAGCTCTGTGCTTAGCACCTCGGTGCTGGCTGAAAACCTGGGCTGTGGGACGCTGTGGTGGGAGAGGGTGAGCAGGATGAAAACCTGGGCTGTGGGACACTGTGGTGGGAGAGGGTGAGCAGGATGAAAACCTGGGCTGTGTGACGCTGTGGTGGGAGAGGGTGAGCAGGCTGAAAACTTGGTCTGTGCGACACTGTGGTGGGAGAGGGTGAGCAGGCTGAAAACCTGGTCTGTGCGATACTGTGGTGGGAGAGGGTGAGCAGGCTGAAAACCTGGTCTGTGCGATACTGTGGTGGGAGAGTGTGAGCAGGCTGAAAACCTGGTCTGTGGGACACTGTGGTGGGAGAGGGTGAGCAGGCTGAAAACCTGGGCTGTGGGACACTGTGGTGGGAGAGGGTGAGCAGGCTGAAAACCTGGGCTGTGCGACGCTGTGGTGGGAGAGGGTGAGCAGGCTGAAACCCTGGTCTGTGCGACGCTGTGGTGGGAGAAGGTGAGCAGGCTGAAACCCTGGTCTGTGCAACACTGTGGTGGGAGAGTGTGAGCAGGCTGAAAACCTGTGCTGTGGGACACTGTGGTGGGAGAGTGTGAGCAGGCTGAAAACCTGGGCTGTGGGACACTGTGGTGGGAGAGGGTGAGCAGGCTGAAAACCTGGGCTGTGCGACGCTGTGGTGGGAGAGGGTGAGCAGGCTGAACACCTGGGCTGTGCGACGCTGTGGTGGGAGAAGGTGAGCAGGCTGAAAACCTGGGCTGTGGGACGCTGTGGTGGGAGAGTGTGAGCAGGCTGAAAACCTGGGCTGTGCGACGCTGTGGTGGGAGAGTGTGAGCAGGCTGAAAACCTGGGCTGTGCGACGCTGTGGTGGGAGAGTGTGAGCAGGCTGAAAACCTGGTCTGTGCGACGCTGTGGTGGGAGAGTGTGAACAGGCTGAAAACCTGGTCTGTGCGACGCTGTGGTGGGAGAGTGTGAGCAGGCTGAAAACCTGGTCTGTGCGACGCTGTGGTGGGAGAGTGTGAGCAGGCTGAAAACCTGGTCTGTGCGACGCTGTGGTGGGAGAGGGTGAGCAGGCTGAAACCCTGGTCTGTGCGACGCTGTGGTGGGAGAGTGTGAGCAGGCTGAAAACCTGGGCTGTGCGACACTGTGGTGGGAGAGTGTGAGCAGGCTGAAAACCTGGGATGTGTGACGGTGTGGTGGGAGAGTGTGAGCAGGCTGAAAACCTGGGATGTGTGACGGTGTGGTGGGAGTGTGTGACCAGGAGGGTCAATAAGAAGCCACAATTGTTAACATTGTAGCTTCTGATTGGTCCTCCCACTGACAGCCCCCTTACACAACCATTTAAAAGTGTTCACCGTATAAGGTGGTAATGGAGCTTTAGAGACAATCAAAGTGCATCTTTATTTATGTCGGATTTTGAGGGGGTCATCTAAATGCATATGGCTGAATTTCTTTACAGGGTCACACTCTTGCATTGAAAATCATGCACACTTTTCCATCCTAGATACATCTAAAGAAAAGAGACGTCTCTAATGACAGTGAACAAAAATCTTGGGGGAAAAAAACATTTAATGCCATTTCTCACATATGAAGAGATTAGAGATAGCATTGTATGACATGTTAAATCATGGGCATACAATAACGATAAGATATCCCTACATGTGAGACAAAAGAATACAGTACAAGTTGTTTTAATTAAAAAAAAAAATTCTGTCAGGGTATAATGAGTCAGAGTGATAAAACAAAGCTTTCGTGCTAAATATGTTAAGGTTTGTGTGACCCTCATACTGGCAGAGAGTTAAATAACTAAAGATTTCCTCAACCTTGGTTGAATTTCCACATGAGAAAGGGTGCTGTAAACATTAACTGCAGACTTGTGCTTACCTTCCTAATTGAGGCATTTTCCAGGGAGTTTGAATTGAATCGTGTCACTGAGGATGTGGCCATGATGAGAAATCTTTAAAAAAGGAAAAAAAAAGAAGACGATTTATACGTGATGGCAGGAAGACTCAATTGCACAAGACAATTCTTTGCAGATGGATACAGTATTTTATAGAAATGCTGTTGACAGCCAGGTATCACTTGTGAATGAGGGGAATGTCTGCCAAGAGCTACAGCTGCTTAACGCCTCTGCCTGTGAGAAGTGTATAGAATGGATCTGTTTAAGTGTCAATATCAGAGGTTGAAGCACAGTATCATCTAGTCATACTAACAACATCTTGCATTCTTAGCTCCTAGTGTTATAATAGCTCCTACATGTCACAATGGTAACTCATGAAATGTCCGGGAAACTCCTGACTTTTTGGGAGCTCTCCCAGACTCCAGGGAGAGCAAGACAACCTCCCGTATCCTGCCCACGTCGTTGGTGAAGTGGGTGGGGGCAGGGATAATCGCGGCATATTGGCGCTATTCGTGTGGCCACGCCCCCGAGGCGCAGCATGGAGATCTCCCCTCCCAGAGGCCAGGTCTCCAAAGTTGGTATGTATGTGGTAACTGCCACCAATCAAATATCTATCAGCTACGCATAGAACCGCCACAGAAAGGAGAGCTGTGGAGTTTTCCTCCATTTTCACAGAAATTTAAACTTAACTTTTAAAGCCTCAAGCAAGAGTTGATCAAGCAATGAAAGGAAGTGAGCTGCATGCATATATAAAGTGTTTTCAAATATATGTATTTTAAAAAAAAAAGTAAAAACGGGAGAATTTTCATATAGGCCAAAGAGGGGCCACATGAAAGAGGCGGAGGGCCACTCATGTAGTCCTTCAGCCTTCAAAGGGGCTGCACAGAGGAAGGAGGGAGGGCACAGTGCACAGTCCTCCTCCAGGTATGCAGCGAGACTTTCCTGCATTGTGCTGGAGGTTATGCGCAGGTGAAGGCTTGGCGGGCTGCCTGTTACCCACTGCTGTTATAGATGCTTGCTACACCTGTATTTCTACTTTTCTATAATTAACAGACAGTTGGTGGCCACAGAAAACCATTACAGGACAACATCATACCAGCACTTAAATGTCCCTTCCATCTGCAATAATGGGGAGGCCCAAAACACTGCAAACCAGGGTGAATAATCTATCTGGCTGTGCCACACAGGTGGCAATGAATGACGAGACCCTTCCTAAAATAAAAAACAAAAACTATCCGGTGTATACTATTCACTTCAGTAAGTGGTGGATAGCACAGTTCTAAGTAAACTTTGCCCCATCTGTAGATTTCATCCTTTAAGTGCTACAATATTTTATAATGCCAATATACACCTCCCTCATTACATCACAGGAAAAATAGCACTAAAATGCACACCCATGATCTGAGATTTATGCATGCCCCCATTCTCAATATCTCTTCCAAACATTGGAACACAGCAAGACAATGGCAGGGGAGAACCGACAACTAATATCTACCTACTGTCATACATTTTATCTACTCTGTACTGTACACAGATCTGACACACACACATACTCGATTTAAGCAATTTACAAGCAGGGCCTTCCTTTCTCTCTGCATTTCTCTACCTTGAATGATCATGTTTTATGTATGGTTTGTTTTCCCACTGTCCGGCACTGCTGAGCACTCTGGAGCCTTACAAAGACACAAACAATAGTAATAGTGTGCACTCTACTTACAATAAAACGAGTGAATAGTCTAAAAACACCCTGAACTTCAAGTAAAATAAGGGAGAAAAAACTATACACAAGATACCACATTGGATTTTACAACATAATTTTTAAGAATAAACCTTCAGATTTATGGGCAGAAATTAAGAAAATTGCTCTACAGTAGAAAATATTGTACTTGGTTATTTTTTGAAGAGTAAAAAGTGAGAAAAAAGGTGTAAAATTGGTAAAACAGACCCATAGAAAAAGTATTAGGGATTGAAAATGGGAGAGAGACAGGAAAAAAAGGGAGATTCCAGGAAAGTACAAATAATTGGAATGTAAAATGGGGGGGTTTGGCTGTAATATATCCAGTGAAACCAAGTTCATGGCACTGAACCATCTAAGCCAACACAGCACAATCAGTGACAATCAGGGTCACAAGTAGGATATCAAATAATGTTTTCTGCAAAAAGGAAAAAAGAAAAAAAAACAAAAAACCTTGAAATACAAATTGCTGCAGGCTAATTATGAAACATGGTTTATCATTTTAGACAGAGTACAAATAGATATAATTCGATTTCAAGACTCTTGCAGAGTAGGGAAAATAAATTTAAGATTCAAGAATTCCCCATGGCAAATTGATAACAGCAGGGCAATGAAGTAGAACAGGCTAACAACATAAGCAATAAGGGAAAAAGGCTCACACAGAACAGGCTGCAGTATGTGGAGATGAGCTGAATTCAATTTATGTTCACCGTAGTAAGTGACCAGCAAAAAATAAATGGCAAGGTTGTAATACATTTGTATGCACTGTGGTTCTCAGAATAAGCTGTTCAGCTAGAATGCAGCAAACAGATTTGTTCTTAAAATTGATCATCATGCAGGAAATAAAAAGAACAAATAAATTAGTTATAATGAACACCTAGCTTTCAAGCTAAATTTTAACTAAAAATAATAGAAACTATGTACAAACAGATGTGAAAGCTTTAGTGCCAAAAATCATGATTTTAAAGTGAAATGATTTTGATTAACTTAAGTAGCACTGATGTTGAGGTCTACGAAGAACATTTTGAGTTTTAGGTCTACTAGTAAAAAAACAAAAAAAGTGCTTCCCCTTACGATCTCCTCCAGAATGATCTGCTGTAGATCAGGCTGGAATTTCGATTCCAACTGATCTACACTATTAATATTTCAGAGAAAATGAATACTAATTGGGCCTGTGCCATCAGCTTCCAAGACACACTAGACATCAGAATCAAAATGCAAACAAATTAACTATGTCTTTCACTACAAAAAATATATCTAGTAAAGGATTAATGAATGATAGCATGTTAAAAAAAATATTTTTAACACTATTACCATACTGACTCCACAGTGGCTCCATGTAGCAATACTTTGTATTTTAGCTTTAACAGAATCAAAATATCCCATGAGCTGCAGAAGGCATTCTCCATCAGTTGAGGAGCGATTCTTCTTTATATGAAATTCCAAAACAACGCTTACTTGAGTTCTACGTTAAAGGAGTGTGATCTCTTCAGTCGTCACAGGACAGCTTAATGTGAAAAGTGTTGCAGACAAAAAAACAACTTAACATTTAGTGTGAGGTGGGAGCTTCGTGCATGTGTTTTTAAGCAAAAAAAAAAAACCAACACTTTTTGTTGTTTTTTTATATAGGACTTTTTCTGTGAAATGACAATAAAGATCCTATTAACCCCTATGCAAAAAATTATTTAAAAAAATTCTCTCTCACCCTATTAACTACCCAAGTACTGCCACCACTAAGATTTGGTTACAAAGCTGACACTGAGGTATCCTTCAGTTATTCCCTGCCTTATCTCAAAATATAAAATTACATAAAGAGGTAAAAACGCAAACCAGTTTCTTGCAATAAACATGAACAAAAACACAATTGAATACGCTTTGCTTAATTCTTCCACCTTTAGAAAGTTCTGAAGGTGGACAGATCCTCAGGAGCAGACTGACCACCAAGAACAGACAACTGTTCACAATTTTCAATACGTTTTTAAAACCACTTTTTTTCTTCCCACCTCAACCCCTCTTCCTTGTGACCTCACTGAAACAGTGAAAAAGCACAATGCGTTAATAGTTCATGGAAGATGCACTAACAATACAATACATCACTAACTAAAATATATCTTATGCTTTTTCCCAGCGCATGTGTGAATGAGCCCTCAATGTTCATAGTTATTAAAAAAAATAATTCTACAATGAAAGTAATAGTAAAATGGAACTGCTGGGTAGCACGCAGAGGACTTTAGACACAACAAACTAATTCACTCAGGTAACAATAGTCCCAGATTGTTGTAATAAAAATATAGTCTGTTACCAAGCAACCATTACACAAAACAGTCACTCATGAATCAACACATCAGCGGTACAAATATGGAATGTAATGGGAAAAGCAGATAATTTAATTTACTCCTTTTAAAAAGCATTAGATACCAAAAGCTACAAGCAGGATTATGAATACTAATGTTACGGCTTAGAATTACTTTAAAAGCCACACAAGTAGGCAGTTATTTTCCATAACTCTGATTAAATGCCAATCCCAAAACAGAAGATAATCTGAAAGTTAACCGATTTCAATATCAGTCAATTAAGTTTTTCTGTAACTGTTTGTAGATGAGCAAAAGTGGTAGATGGGAGCAACAGAATGTGCACGGCAATCATTCTGCTGCTGGCAGCCACCTATAAGTGTCAATGTACCACTTCCAAACTGTTGAGCGCATTGGAATATTAATGGTAATATCACAATCTACAAAACATCAAATAAAACGGTTTGTGTGCACTGCTCAATTGAACACAGGCCAAGTTTACAACCCACTGTGTGTCCAAGGTGCATGCGCAATGTGCAGTGGGCCGTAACTAGGGCTGTGCGACAGGGGCGACCGCCCAGGGCGCAACGCTGAAGGGGGGAGCAATTTAGGAATATTTTAGGTTAATTCGTTTAAAATTGAGGGCTAGGGGGGCGGCATTTGTCTTTCTCGCCCAGGGCGCTAAAATTCTTAGTTACGGCTCTGGGGCACAGGTTAAAA
Organism: Mixophyes fleayi; assembly: GCF_038048845.1. NCBI lineage: Eukaryota > Metazoa > Chordata > Amphibia > Anura > Limnodynastidae > Mixophyes > Mixophyes fleayi. The sequence goes on along the minus strand of NC_134410.1, from coordinate 44,637,079 downwards.
CAAGCCGGATGCTTCATCTTCAATTCAAATAGAGGTGTGTTTGACATCCGTGCCATTGTGAACGTCACTTAGTCTACTATCCAACTCCATACCCTAAAACATTTGGGCGTGCTGTGGCATAATGGGAACGTGGACTTTGGAAGTGCTAGGCTGCCCGTTCTCTACTCCCCTCAAAAACCTTCATTGCCAACAACAGCAGCAGTCCCAATCAGAACTGCAGGACAGAGCCCTCAAATCGGGTGTGTCCTGCCTAATTCGGCATTACAATACCCCTGTCATAAGTAGATCTGACCTCACTATCACAAGAGTGGACAGTTCCTGCAGTTCCTCATTGATTTGAAGAATGAATACAATTAGGTGATTAAACACAGCTTACAGCTGCACTACCACCTACATTTTACTAAAAAAAAAAAAAAAAAAAAAAAGTCTCTTCTATCGTCAACATTTTATATCATGTTAACAAAAGTAAGCTACAAACTCTCCTTTTATCTCTACGTTGTCAATACAGTCGTTCAGTCAAAAATGTTTACCTGTCCTTTATTTCCACACATATTATTCTACAAGTTAACCCGTGTATGATACTCATGCATTCTAGTCAAATCAAGCTACTTAAGGTGTTAAAAGGGTTCTTGTCATGCATTTGGGCCATAGCCCAGGTCTCAACCACCAACCACTCCCCACTGTCACCCCTGGCAACCACCAACCACTCCCCACTGTCACCCCCAGCAACCACTCCCCACTGTCACTTCTCCTTCAAGAAATATATATATATATTTTTTTTAAATCTTTATAAACACTTTTAACAATTAACAAATTAAATTAACAAATTAAAAACATCTTGGTAAACCAAATTTCAGCCCTTTCTGATTTTTTTTTCCACACACACTAAGAATTTAGTAGGTCAGTGTATAACTCCGCCCAGCAGGTGGTGCTGCAGCTTGGTTTTATTTTTTCCACACACACACACACAGACAGACTAACACACGCCACTAGACATTTATATTATAGATATAGGCTTCTTTTCTCATTAGACAGCATTCAAAAGGGGTGTTTGTATTGGCACACATTTTCCTGAAATAGTACCAAGTTGTGCAGAGCATCTTGAGTCTAAAAGCAGTGCTATATTTGTAATTATTTTAACCAAACACGTCAGACAAGTGCCAACTGCAGAATGTGAGAAAGTACTGTCACCAATGTTAAAACCAATAACGTCTTGAGCTGTAGATCTCTACGTAATGGGAGTATGTTTTAAGATGAATGTTATTGCTTTTTGCAAGGGCTTCATGTATATGAAATCCATGCAAGATGCACGCCATACACCTGTCCACAGGATCTAGTAGAACAACCTACAGTGTAGGCACTAAAATCAGTGGGGTTCAAAGTTTACGTACTGCGTTTTCTGCTTATATGAATGTCCAGGTTTGGTAAGGAGTAATCATTTTAAGAAACACTATAGGACTACATTCTGTGGCTTAAGTTGACTGGTGGAGAATCTTTGACTTTTAAACTTTAACAACACAAAACTTTTGTTATAGCAGACCAAATAAAACAAAACTCAAAAAGAGCCAGATGAAGAGTTGCCTAATGCCTTTACCAAATCCAAACTATTCTCACCATATGGGACTAATTAATTATCCAACCTTGGCAAGTTTATGTCAATCACTGGATCCAGTACAGATTTTCTATTACATAACTGGAAAGGCTCTAGTATGGCTTGAAGCATGAAGTGCTAGCACAATATGCTGTTTCCACATATATTATTGTTATTTTATAGGTGGACTGGGTGCCACTGCAGAGCAGAGCATGAGAGCGACTCAGAACAATAGTGTCTCTCTAAACTTTGACATCTGTCAACTCTTAAAAGCTTTATTGTTCTCGAGAGGAACCATGAACAGCAACAGCCAAGAAATCAAACACAAAAGATATAAAGAAAGAATTGTGCTCGTATTTTCCCTCAGTACAATCCTTCCTCGGGGAAACTGGTTGGCAGCTATAAAGCATCAGCAGCACTAAACTCGTCACCTATGGTTTACAGGATACTTCTAGCTGGAACCTGGAGGCTTTTAGAGAATATCAGCTCCAATATAACAGAAAAAAAAGGATGTGAAACAATAACTAAAACTGGGTAAAGAGGACCTGGGATCTCAGAGTCCCAGGAATATATACAAGGTATAAAAAAAATAAATAATAATTCTTGCCCTTGGTGACTTTTTCCCCCATCCTTCAAAGCCTTCTGATCCTCTAAGATTTTTCTCACATAATTCCTCCTACTTTTGCTACTTAGAACACATTTATAGGTTATTACTGACAACTTGGGAGGTCTAGGGATTTTACAAGAAGAAAGTTAGGGTACCAGAATGATGTTAAAATTAAAATATGTATCTCTTATGCATTAAAAAGACTTAATGAGTGTAACTTTATTTTGTTTAAAAAGAGAAAATATTTAAAATATAGATAACAAATATTTGATATAAAGTGTTCACTGTATTTGGGTTGATATCTGCCACATCTTTTATTTTTCACCCCCAAAAATATCCATATAAAGTATTTAGGGAGAGGGCAAAACACAAGAGTGATGATTAACACTTTTATATGCTTTCCACTGATAATGAGCTATCCCCCACTTAGTGTTGTATATCTATACTTTATATGCAACGCGGCCTTCTCATCTCTGTCTGTTTTACCCAGTATTGTTTATTATTGTGTTTGTCCACAACTGTAAAGCGCTACAAAATTTGCTGGCCCTATAAAAAAAATGTTGATGATGATAACAAGTTTCTTGCTAGGTTCCAAGCATGTAGTCTTTACTTCCACGTTGTTATGCATTTTTTTGTTAATCCGTCTGCATCAGAATTATATATATCAGAAGTAATGTGTCGGCTGGACACAGTGTTTAGCATTTCTCAGACCTGAATATAAGAAAAGGGCAAAAACAAATGGAAAATCTAGATTGTCCCACTTTGGGATTAAGGCAGAAGTGAACATGGACAATATAAATCTACTAACTAATACAGTATTTATAGAGGGGACGGGAGAAATTGATAAACGCATCTTCTTTTTAACAGTCATTCTGATTTAAGGTTTAAAAGAACACGTGACGGTAAGGAGGGGATAACCAGGTTGTAAATTGGTTTAGATGAGAGACATTTTTTAATAACTGGAAGACCCCTAACCCCAATGTCAGAGGGTCTAATTAGGATGGAGAGTCTAAGCCTAGACATCCAGACAAATTGGATAATCGACTTCTGGATTTGGCTTAAGAATATTCCCCAAAATTTGAACTGGGATTCTCTAAAACATATAGAAAATATGAGGAAGAGTATTAATTTTGATGACTGCAATTCACTCCAAACCAGGGGGAAAAAAAAAAAAGATATGAGGGACGGAATGTTTTCCTTGTATTGAGTATAATTGGTGATGTAAATCCCAATTAAAATTATAATTGTGGTAAGTTCAAGTTTTTGGCAGATATACTGTATGAATGAAGGAAAAGGGCTGCTGAACATTTGATTTATGACCCTATATGTCAGAGTACCTTTAGGACTTATATATCATCAACATTTATTTATGTAGCGCTTTACAATTGGGAACAAACATTAATAAAACAATACTGGGTAATATAGACAGAGAGGTAAGAGAACCCTGCTCACAAGCTTACAATCTATGGGACAATGGTGGGAGTTTGAAACACAAGGGCATGTGCTACATCATATTGCACACTGGACCAGCTAGAATGCAAAGGTAAAAGTACTGAGTGGGCTGTGTGATCAGTCACACAGCAATGTTGGTCAGAGGGTTGATGTCTTGTGTTAGCTGTGTAGAGGGTGGTAATAGGATAACCTAGGGAGATTAAGATGGTGGTTGGGGAATATCATAAGCTTGCCTGAAGAGAACACTTGCATGTTTGAAGACTAGAGGAAAGTCTTACTTTGCGAGGGAGGGAATTCCACAAAGAGGGTTCAATCCGAAAAAAGTCCTGTAATCGAGATTGGAGGATGTGATGAGGAGAGTGGAAGAGAGACGCAGATCTTGTGCAGAATGGAGGTGTCGAGTTGGGAGATATTTTGAGACAAGCGAGGAGATGTATGTCGGTGCAATTTTGTTGACGGCCTTGTATATTAGTATTAGAATTTTATATTGGATTCGGTGAAATACAGGCAACCAATGTAGAGACTGAGAGTGGCTCAGCAGAGGAAGAACGGTTTGCAAGGAAAATTTATCTAGCCGCTGCATGCAAAACAGATTGTAGGGGTTCAAGTCTGACTTTGGGAAGACCAGTGAGGGGGGATTGCACTAGTCGATGAGGGAGATGATGAGTGCATGAATTAAGGTTTTTGTGTAAGATATTTAGGTATTCTGGAAATGTTCTTTAGATGTATGTAACATGATTTAGATATAGAGTTGATGTGGAGAATAAATGATAGTTGTGAGTCAAGGATTACACCTAGGCAGCAAGCTTGCTGGATGGAATTTATGGTCATGTTATATATATATGTTTGGAAGGGTGAGAGGAGAGGGTAAGGAGAATGTCATCAGCAAAAAAATATAATGTGTAGTCCCTGTTCCTTACTTCTATTTCACTCAGATTATGGTTTTTTCCTAATGAGGTCTGATAGAGCTGCTATTACAAGTAAAATAAGAGAAGCCATAGGGCTACCTTGCCTAGTGCCATTACCTATAATAATATCTGAGCAATGTTAGCCATAAATGGATCCTTCTAGGTGACTTTCTTAAAGGGCCCTGATAACAATAAGGTCATCACAATTGGAAATTTCTACAAAGTCCCAAACATAAGAAGCAACAGGATTTGGTCAAAAGCTTTCTCAGTGTTTAAAGAAAAGAGTATGGGGTTTTGTTAAATAATTTTATTAGATGAATGGTTCACCTGGTATTTACTTAGCTTGTCTTCAAGGAACAATTCCCAATTGATCACTGTGAATTATGGAGGGGGGGATTTTATCAAGTTGAGTGGTGAGGATATTTGAGAAGAACTTATTAATTATTAGGACAAAAATGTGTACAAGAATAAGGGTCCTTAACAGGTTTATGTACAAGAGTAAACTTCAAAATCATAGGAGAATAACGATTTACTCTTAAGAACATCAACTGAGGAGGATACGTAGACGTGGAGCTAGAATGTGCTGAAAAGTGTCATAATAAACAGCTGAGAAGTTCCCACGTTCTGGAGCCCACACGGCTATTTGGCCATTAATAGCTTGGGTGACTTCCTCTATGGTAATCTCCGTTCGCAGTAGCAATTTAAGAGTTTGAGGACTTTAGCAAGTGACCTCCATAAAAGGAAGGAATTAATACATTTGGTTAGAGCAGGGTAAGATTTAGCATTAACTGGGGATATTATAAAGTTTCTGATATAATTTTTCAGATTCATTATTTTGGTGGGATCTTATACGTAAGGGTCCATTTACTATATTTAATTGCAACAATATTTCTTGAAGGCAGTCTATACCTCAGTTTGTGTGCATCTCTTTTTCCATAATACATCTGGTTATGACAACTTAATGCTTGAGCAAATAAAAGAATATTCAGTTCCCCTCTATTTTAATCAAAACAATAGTACATATGGACAATTAGGATTTGTGCTGGGCCTCTACGTTCTGAAGTTGGTCAGTCAGACTTAAAAAAGGTTATTGTCAGACCAGGTTTTGGGGAATAATAGGAGTATCTGAATATCTTGAAAGATGACTCTGGTCATGGGGGCATATAGCTCCACTTACATATCTGTCATAGTATATCACCCAACATCAGGGTCCATTATCTAGGTCAGTGATGACTAACCTGTGACACTCCAGGTGTTGTGAAACTACAAGTCCCAGCATGCTTTACCAATATATAGCAGCTTATTGCTGGAAGGGTATTCTGGGACTTGTAATTTCACAACACCTGGAGTGTCACAGGTTAGCCAACACTGATCTAGGTTGAGGTATGCAGAGATGGAGAAATTGTAAAGCAAAGAATTATTATTCAAATCTCAAATATGGTAAACTTAAGCGAAATACTAGAAATTACAGGGCAACCTCCAAGGTCAAAACACTGATATAGCTAGTTCGGGCCTCCAAAACTGCTGTAATAAGGCTGGATATGTAAAAAAAGAAAGTTAATATGTGCCCAGGCTCACAGAAATTGGACAGATGGTGTAAGCCCAGTTTGGATCAGAAAGGGGGGTGGGGGACGGGATAGAAAGAAGGAGCCACAATGCCAGAGACAACCCGGCAAGTAAACGCACGTTGCCATGTAGAGAACTGAAGTCTCAGATTGTAGCATGCATGTATTTCATACAATAAGTGTCATAACCTACTTATTACTGCTTATTCCAAGGAGCTGTGAGGTATTTCCAGTTGTCTGATAATTGGCAAGTGACCACAGCAACTATATGTCTAATTAGTTTATTTTGGTGTCAGGAAGTTGAGGGGACAGAAAGCAAAAGAACGAACTTAGTCAGCAGAGGGATGTCCATCTGTGTTATTTTTAAGATGAGGTCCTTATATCCTTCCAGGGTAGAGCAAGTTTAGGGCAACCCTACAAAATGTGAAGAAAGGAGCCTAGTTGAGAACCTCTCCAACATCTGTCGGAGTTAGGATAAAGCTTATGTAGTTTACAGGCAGTAACGGTACAAAAGGTTACAAGCGTTTTCTTTCATTCTAACACAAATTGAGCTACTGGTGGTGTTTTCTCTTATCTTTGCCCAATCCTCCTTAATCCATTTCACTTTGTGGGGGTCTTTTTTAGAGAACTGGGGTTGATTAGCTCAGAATAGATACCGGAGATTGCGTTGCAGAGACTGGTTAAAAAAAAAGAAAAAATATTTCAATGGGATGTTATATTGTTCTTAAAGTTCTGAGAACCGGGAAAAGATATTGGCTTACTCAAAGTCATTCAAATACCAGTTGTATCCCAGGGGTCAAAAGGATGAAACTGCCAGGCTGGAGGGAATTTTGGATTGCTCCAATGAAGAACAATTGGAGATGGACAAGGGACTAAAAGAAAGCACTTTGGAGTCCCAATGGAGAAGTAGAATGAAACTACTGGGTGTGATATAGATAAGGGGGATGTCAGTAAGCCGGAGGAGAGATGAGAACAGAGAGGGCAGGGTAACTGGCGTGATAAAGCTGATGAAACTGCTATATATATATATATATATATATATATATATATATATATATATATATATATATATATATATATATATATATATATATATATATATATATATATATATACACACACACATGCACACACACATATATATATATATATATAGACACATTACACATTAGTGAATGAAGGGTAAACAAAGCTTCATACCTCAGTGATGTTATGGTTCCCTAGTAAATGCATAGACTGCATTCTCATATTGGTTAAGTTACAAAACAAAAAAATAAAAAATAAAAATAGCAATCAAGAAGGGAGGCGTACCTCCTCTGAGAGTCTGCTTAGACAGTGTATTCAGCACTGGAAAGCCACACTGTCACCAAATACAAAACAAGCTAGTCAAATCGATTATCCTCCTTGTTCGGAACTTGCTAAGCTTCAACAAGTTGAAAATAGAACCTGCTCATGCATCAGGGGTGAAAAACCTGATGCAGTGCTGGGCACGAAACATGTAGGGTGGTCTTGCTGCAAGTTTTATTATCCTGTTTCGCTGGTTGGTCCAGACCTGAGACAGCGCTTTTTGTGACAATACAGATAAGCTCTATTTCTATTTATTATTGTAATTGTTTTTAACCATTGCAATAATACAATCTTTGAAAAATTATTCTACACATGTGTGGCCACTTGTTCTGGCTTTTTCTCTGCTCTTCGTAGGAATTTACTGTTTGTTCCTTGGATTCATATCCTGATGTGGGACGACTTCAGGAGGATTACAGATAAGCCTTTTTGAATTTTATTAATTGTACGCAGTTTATGTAAGAACTTTATACATTTTATTTCTGTTGAAAAATTACTTCATTATGAGCACTCTCTGGTTCTATGTGTGTTTCCATTTCTAGATTGCTCCCTTGCTGGTTGGGGTGTGTTGAGCTGGAGTAGCTGCTATCAAAAGAGACTTTGAGGCTTTTCACGTTGGAGCGCTGATATCAGAACTTTTTGTTTTAATAATATATATATACACACACACACACACACACACACATACATACTAGAGATGAGCGGGCTCGGATTCCGCTAATCCGAGCCCACTCGAACAGTGCGGATCCGAACACTGGTCGGATATTTCTGGCGGGCAAAAAATTGAAAACGAGGCTCTGTCGTCCAAGTCTCGCGAGGGGTGGGAGGGAGGGCCTAGAACAATTCCATCTTGTACCTCTTTTTTTGGCATTATGTGCTCAAGCTACCTCGGTGCAACCTTTTGGCCTAAAAACAATATTGTGAGGTGTTCAGAATAGACTGGAAATTAGTGGAAATGATTGTTATTGAATGTTATTGAGGTTAATAATAGCGTAGGAGTGAAAAAAAAAAAGACAAAATTGGTTTTTAGCACTTATGTTTTTTTCAAAATAAATCCGAATCCAAAACCTTAAATCCGAACCAAAACCTTTCGTCAGGTGTTTTGCGAAACAAATCCGAACCCAAAACCTCAAGCAAATCCGAATCCAAAACACGAGACACCAAAAGTGGCCGGTGCACATCCCTAATACATACATACACTTTCTGTTCCTGGAACTATAGGAAGTGAGAGTGATAATTAACAGCGGAACGTTGCACAGGTATGACATGCAAACTACTGCTTTGTTATGCGAGGGTACAATTATACTGACCTTCTGATTTTGTGACATATCTCGTGATTTCAATTTTCTTGTGTAATTCTATTAATTTATTTTTATTTATTTAAGAAAACCTATACAAAACAAACCTTAACCACCGCCCCTCCCCAAAATAAGCTAGGCTTTATTAACTTTCATAATAGGTAACCCTTTTTATGACTATCTCCAGAGCTCTTAGACAAATGCACAAAACGAAGTGCACAATGTTTATGTAATGCATTTATCAAGAAAAGGTTCATAAAACGACTGATATCACTGTATCAATAAACCATGGACTCCACTACGGGGAAGGTGCAAGTGAGCAACTGTCAGATCACAGATATAGAGAGATAGATAGAATATATATATATATATATATATATATATATATATATATATATATATATATATATATATATATATATAATAAAGAAATGACCACCTTAAAATATTAGGAAGGGCACAGTACAATTACTTTACATCAAAAGTAAAAGTGACTGAAAAAAAATTTATTTCATAGCTATACAAGAGAGTGTAAAGAGCAAAAACAGGATCGGCTAAGAGCCTATTCAATAATTTACCTCCGCCCCTTTTCTGTACAAAAAGAACAGTGAGGGAGGCAGACACAAGCATTATAAAGTGGAACTGAACAGGAACAAATACATTGATATAGCATAGAAGTGAGTGGATGGTTTGTTTTGTTTTCCCCTATAAGTCTGAACAACGCTGTTTACTCATTTAAAAGATGTTTGTACTGCCATATTTATATGAATGTCTGCCCCACGCCAAGTCATTACATTTTTTTATTTTTTTTTTAACTTAAATCTAGGCCATCTTTATAAAGAGTCGACACGTTACAAAGCAGCAAACAATCAAGTCTGTGATTCTCAATAATCTTTACTGGTTCATATATCACAAATAAATAAAGGCAGCAACAGCAAATCATTTCTGTGACCATGAAAATGTTCTTTACTCTTGTATACACAGTGTTGCGCATTTTCAGAACCCTTATCATTGCATCATAATAGCCAGCAAAAGTATTAAAAAGAAAAAAGAAAAAAAGAAAAATAGACATGCTATACTAACTTACACAGATGGAGACCCAGTTATAAATAAGTTAGTATTTTTGGGGTTTTGTTCCACATTGGACCACAAATACTCTAAATACTGAAAGTACAGTATACAAGCCATTTACTGAAACAAACACTAAAGCTTTGTTCACCGGAGACAGGCAAATTACTAAATACCAGTGTATGCAAAGCCAATACCAACAACCTCAAGAACAGCAGCTGCATAATCTTAGCCAATATCAGTGAGACATGAAAGAAGTACAGGCTGCTTTCTGACAGCATACATACCTCAACTGCAATAACTGCTTATAAATTAGTAAAACACAGCCAAAATGTGAAAAAAAAGTATTTATGACAAATACTAACAAACTTACATATTAAATTTACAAACAATGCACAACTGAGTGATTTCATCAATGCTGAGGAAAACAGTTTCAAGAGAAAGAAAATGCGGGAATAAAAAAACAAAACAACAAAAAGAAAACACAATAATTTGTTCTCACTTAACACTGGATTTCTCTATGACTACTGCATTACTGACTAGGCTTATGAGTGGAGAATAAACGTTCATGGGAACTTTAAACCCCCCCCCCCCCCCCCTTTCATACTAAGCCCCATTACCCAGGACGTTTTAATTTTTCCCTTCTAAGCCATCTCTCCTTTAAGACCAATCCAGCTGGTGCCGACTTAATTGACTATCCAGATTTTAACTAAATCTGACAACTGATAACCGTTTTGACAGATATCGGGGTAGCACCCGTTATCAAACAATTACACAACTAACTAGCTAGTAGACTAGTCTGTATACCAGTCGTAGTCAATGTGAAAGGGGTGGAGAGCAGCCCTCCAGCTTTCAACAGGGCAGTCAAAGAAAGAAGGGAGAGGACAGGTATGCCATGTGACATACCTGCACCGTGCAGGCCACGTGACATACCTGCACTGTGCCATGGAGGCCACGTGACATACCTGCACTGTGCCGTGGAGGCCACGTGACATACCTGCACTGTGCCGTGGAGGTCATGTGACACACCTGCACTGTGCCGTGGAGGTCATGTGACACAGAAGTCGGCTGTCACCGATCTGATAAGATCGGGAGCAGACATCTGAAGGGCCATGTGTTGCCCAACGCTAGTGTATACTTTGTAGTATCCTTGTATATTTAATTAATAACACCTTACTTTCCAGATCCTGCTGGTTTTAGAGATCTCGATTTAATAGACCTGAATTAGATTACCAATATTCAATAGTTTCTTTAGAACTATGGGCCTCATTTAAAGTTAGTCGCAAAGAAAAATAAAAGGAGCTAATTTGCTCCTGGACAAATCATGTCCCAATGCAAATATTACAAATGCACTAATGTTTTTGCATGCAAGGGAAAAAAATACTGTTTTTTTCTAGTAGCACACAGATACTGGGCAGCTTTATTTTTAGAGTTGAGCTAGGACACATCCCATCAAAACTCTAAGTCTACCAACACACTTGCTTTGCTCCTATGTCTAAATGAGGCCCTTTGACAATCATTAAGTTTTGTATACTTATATCTTTATTTTTATTTATAGAGTGCAAATATATTACATAGCAACTTACCGAGAATGTTTAATCATTCACATCAGACTGTGCTCCAAAGTAGCTTACAGCCTAAATTCTCTATGAAATAAACACATACTAACATTAACCCACTGGAATGTTTTTCGACTGTGGGGGGAAACCCACCCAAATATAAGGAGAACATACATGTGGTATTGGTGGGGGAATGGCAGGAAAACCAGAGCAATGGGCTTTGAGTTATTCAAGTCAAGAGAAATCAGAGGGAGGGGGCATTATTTAAGGCAAGTAGTGGAAATAATGGCTAATCCAGTGGATCCCAAACTTTCTCACTTCGAGGCACCCCTAGGGTCCGAATAATTTTTTGAAGGCACCCCTAAGCCAAAATAATTACCAAGTAGTCCCCACCTTGCTTACCACCGGCCCTGGCCGCGGCACCCCTGTGAGATCGCCGTGGCACACAGTTTGGGAACCACTGGGCTAATCATTACATTTACAGCAGTAAACCAGATAACACAACTCTTGCAGAGTGGACTACAATAAACGTCACAATTAAATTCCTTATTTTACCTACACAAACATGTTTAACGGTTTAAGGGGGATTTCAATTCCCATCCATAAGCCACCGGTTACTACGGTACCCGAACATCACAGATTTTCCTGTGCTCCTCTATGGGGTGCAGGAAAAATCTGTAATGTTATGCGCTACAAGGCCACAGAGTACATTCCTGAGGTACTGGGTGGAATTTAATCTCCCCCTAAGTTTCCACTCAGTTCCTGGGTCATGCACTACATTAGTTTATGAGCCAAAGCCATTTAATAAACATTTTAGTGCTGTAACCCACAGACAGGCAAACCTCTGGCTCTCCACCTATTATAGAACTACAAGTGACAGTAGGACAACACTATTTCTGTGAGGGTCCAGGTTTCACTATAGATACTACTGCTGGATGTCATCCTCCTCCCCACTTCCAGATATGGACAGGTGCAGAGAGCCTCCATAAATAACACCTGCGTGCTCCCTGCTGCTCAGAGGGTTACAGGAGATAACACATATACAGTGCACCCAGAACAACAACAAGCCCAGTCTGACAGCCGGGCACACCTCACTGCCCCGCCTGGTTCCGTAAAACTAACCAGGGCCGTGTGTAAGTGGGCACCATGCCACACTGCAGCTTTATTAACAGCCCCCTCTCACCTATCGGAGGCCTGGAAGGGGCTCCCTCGGCCCCAGACTGCGCTGCCTACCTGTGCGGTCGGTTCCGCCTCCTGGGCCGACGAGCCTGACAGGAAGTTCTGAAGCCACTGCTCACCTCTCCAGAGAGGGGACAACCCAAGCAACGTCACGTGATGCGAGTAGGGGCCGGGCCCAGGAATTACCAGCGCCTCAGATTGGTCCAGGCGCATCTCGCTGCGCATTGCATTCTGGGAGGTGTAGTTTCTTGTCATCTGGACAAGAAAGAGGTTTTTTTCGAGTTATTTGCACACTAGACAGTAGACAGCTCTCGCTCAAGATGCACTTAGAAGTTTTGTATTTTACTGAAGATGTTATGAAGAGATTAATGAGAAATTAAACGTTGACTGATTATTATGATCAAATGTAATGTACCAAAAGTGAACATAGTATTAAAAACTGTCTTTTTCAATGTGATTTATAATAATTTAGGGTCCGACTTATAACTGGGCAAAATCCCTACAGCTGGTGATAGGGCTTGTTTTTACTGCTCCTTATATATGAAGTGCAATTTTGAATGGTGGCAGGGGCATAGAAAGTGAAGCATGTGGTCCATGCGCTAGGTGTGCTGTGAGCAGGGCCACCTTAACTACAAAAAAACTACAAAAAAATAATTATATATATATATATATATATATAAATAAATAGTGTGTTTGTGTGTAATAAAAAATATATATGTATGTAAAAAAAAGTGATTATATATATATATATATATATATATATATAATCACTTTTTTTTACATATATATATATATATATATATATATATATATATATATATATAGGGGCCCCCTTAACTTACCTTAAGTCCGATCCCATTCTCTTCATTTTTCTGCACCGCTGAGTCTCTTATGCGCTCTTCCGTGCTGGCATTCACTGCGAGCACAGCATGGAAGAGGGGACCAGGGAGGGAGCCGGATCGCCGCTGACGTGACCGCAAGTATTTTCATTATTATTTTTTTTTCAGGATTTTTTTTCCAGCGCTGCCTCGGACAGGCCCCCTTACCCGCAGAGCCCCCGGGCACCTGCCCACTGTGCCCAATGGAAGAGACGGCCCTGGCTGTGAGGCATCAGGGCCGTTGTAATTCCTTAAAGTTTGTATTTCCCACTCCCCTTGTGCTCTGTCTAGGCACTAGACAAGATGGGATTTGCTTACTGATATGCCGTGGGAAGCTTAAAGCCAGGCTGCAACGTGTGCATGCCCTCATGCCAACCAATGGCAGAGACACACAAAGCTAAGAGAGGAATGGGGCTGTTTAAGTTGCATTTTTAAAACAAGCACGGAATTTGATTGTACATGCGCCTGTATTCAAATCCAAGTGGATCTCAAGATATGTTTCCATTTGAATTGATATAAGTACGCTCTGCCTAAACAGTACTTGTTTTATGTGCAATATAAAATCCCATCAGAAGGCATGCAAACATGTTTTAAAAGAAATTACCAACTCGTAATACTCTAATAATTAATAAAAATGTGGGTTTGTTTAAAATGTTTTTTTCTTTTTTTTTTACATTAAATATATAAATCAGGATGTTCTTAATGTGTATTGTACATACAGTGCGTTTGTATAATCAGTCTTCTTTGCATAAACATTTTATTTGCTATCCAGTGGCACGCATACATGCAGTTTTTAATACAAAGACGATGCTGTGTCTGTCATCACTATCAGTCGGCACTTACACCTGCCCTGTAGCTGGTGCAAATGATATGGCTAATAAAACGTACTTTCGAGAAACACAGACCTTGAATCAGCCACATCTGCTTCGTCCTTACTGGACATTGCCGACGTTCATCAGCCCCTTCCCTCGTCTGTTCCACCACTGAATTTCATGCAATTGCATAAAATGGTGTAAAGTCCATTTCTGAGCATGTGCAGAGCTATTTCACGCCACATGCGGCACACAAATGGACTTACGTCGGAAGATGAATCAGGCCCTTAGAGTGCAAAACACAGACAGCGGTAACGAGCAGGACAGTAGAGAAATATGACAGGCCCCCATGCATGCTCAGTAGAGCAGAATGTAGGCCTCCAGAGAGATAAGTGACTCTTTTGGCTATGGATAGCTTTCACTGTGGCAGTTAAGTATTGCTCAGCTACCATGGTGATAATATATTCATAAATTGCAGGGGGACAAAAATGTTATTGCTGCGATAAATCATTTTACTATATAGGCCCCATAGTCCAACTCAAAACAAGCTCTGTGTTATCCTAAAAGTTCAATGACTTGCCTGCAGTACAGCATGTGTTATATTCTTTATGGGTACTTGTGACCGGATAGGCTTACTTTGCCACACGGTCTGTGGGTGAGAAGGGATGTAACACAATTTATCTGGGTTGCATTCTCACCGTCAGTAACCAACTGCTACTGACTACTCCTTCAGGTGTCACCTGCTAACAGACACTCAACAACTTGCAAATGCAAACTGCTCAATAGTTGTAGGAGGATTAGGCTGCCACCACCAGGCTCCTTCACTGGCACCTGGAACCACTTACTTCTGGGTAAGTGGTATATCTGCTACAGTGCCTCTTTGCTTTGAGCTGGCTGGTACTTTCTGACCGCTTACTATAGATCAGGACTGCTGGGTAGCGGGCAGAGTGTTGACACAGAGTCGCTGGGTTCAACACAGCCGGGGAACGGATTACAGTGTAAGCTCTTATCTGTTGGCCACAGGATACAGCAGGAAATTAGGCGGAATCTTCAAGCAGTGAGTTTATTGCTCAAGGGTCCTTATAAGGATCTTTACACAACTAATTAAAGGTACTTACTAGTGATCATCCAGAAGTACAGATGGTGTATATACTGTAGTTGAAATACAAAATACAGCTCTTTATATACTGTTTCTGCACACATGTTTGCCGGGGTAATTTAGCCATCTACCCACATCTGACACCACAACGTCTGAACAATTACATTCCATGTTTAGCACCAGGATGCAATATTTTCTCTAAACTTGGATTTAACGCAATTTAAACGTAACAAAATTCACATCAATCTGTGATTTCCTAAATTACTTGTTGCTACATTTTTAAAAGAGGTTCCTTATCTCTCTAGGACACAGGATGAAAGGCTAACAACCCCCTCCTGTGCATTCAGGCTAAAGAAGACACCCACCCAACCATGCCACAGTTGGTTTATAAGTTGTATTGCATATTACCTTTTTTTTTTTGCAGATGAGGCACAGCAAGGTTGAAAAGCACTGCAGTCAGCGGCCATGGTGGGCACAACTGGTGGCCATAGGGTTACCCCCCCCCCCCCTTTGAAAGTGTGGCTGAAATGCTTTATACCACCCTTCCTTACAGGGAATCTTGTAAGAAGCTAGGGTAAAGGGGGGTGGGATCCCCAGGGCCTGTAGACACAAGGGGGCATTGAGGCCCCATCTTATTGGTTGTGATCATTACAGTTATGACTTGAGCTGATGGAATCACTGCTGTTTGCCACCTTTCAAAAGATTGATTTTAAAATAATCTGTGACCTCTTTTTTGCCAAACAAATCCCATGTCTTTATTTCGATGAAAAAGGGGGTGGGTAGCAAGAAAGTGGGACATCACCCATTAGGCAGTTTAAAGGATGTGTTGATCACTC
The DNA here is from genome assembly GCF_038048845.1 of Mixophyes fleayi. Lineage (NCBI taxonomy): Eukaryota > Metazoa > Chordata > Amphibia > Anura > Limnodynastidae > Mixophyes > Mixophyes fleayi. The sequence goes on along the minus strand of NC_134410.1, from coordinate 44,620,883 downwards.
TTAAGATGAAAAGGTTTAATTAGCATGGGATTTTTTTCAGAACAATTGCAAAAAAAAATTTACTCCAACATGGAATACTGTCTCAGATATCAATACATTTCCAGTACAAAAATCAGTACATTTGCAATGATATGCAGTGACACTGCATCACTAATTGAAATAAATATATACAATAAGTTATTGCTAAGTGATCCAGCAACTGTACTCTTAATGGTGAGAATAAGTTATATTTATTAAGCACTTTGCTGCTGAATTTATTGGGGTACTTTTTGGGCTGGTGACACTCCAACATTAATGTTAAGATTTTTTCTGCACAGTACACACAAAAATCATACCTTGTTTTTTCAAGAAAAATACCACTGACTGATTTATAAACAACATAGCAAAATAAATCTACCTAAAATGGCCAAAAGCGGTACTAGTATTCTCACTACTGTTACTGCTGTGAGCAGTCTGGACTTTTGTTGATCTAACTTACAACTGGAGTCTAATTCCATTTTAAAATATGCCACTTAAAATGAATAAAAGTAGTGATCAACCACATATTCCTCCATAAGGTTGAAGCGCAACTCATATGTCAAATTCAGAATTCTGCGCCACAGAGAAGTTAAGGAAATTAATATAAGCTCTACCATAACACTTTATCTGGGCGTGTTTGATATCAAAATATATACCAGTTCATAGGGGATTTATTAATGATAAAATTGGATCTGTGTGACGATCCACAGAAAAGTTAGGTCACATAGTAGAATTGGTTAGTAAATCAGGCAACATGCAAATGGTGATTGAAAAAAGTGTCACAGGCCACAACCACTTGGGGGTAGGAAGAGGTGTGGAAGTGTCTTTAAAAGGCTGAGACCAGGTACAGCAAATTGTCAGATTTTGGGAAATCAATTGACATTGATAAGCTGTCCATCTTCCAAGTCAATTTCCCTTGGCCAGAATATACCACTTCGATGTAAGTTATACTCTGAATCTAATCCTTTTTATTTTAAACTGTTTTAATTATGTATGTTATATCCATTTTTATAAATTGTTTTCTTTATATCTGAATGCACTATACTTTTGTATATTAAATCTAAAATTTAATATGTTGCGTCCTTGATAGTAGATACCACAGGACTAAATAGAGGTTGGGTTCAGAAAGTGTCATTATGTTGCTTGTTGTCCTGGCCTCCCTCTTTTAACTGTAAAGGGTCAAAATGACTTTCTAGAAGGGTTGTCATACTGCCTAGAAAACTGTTTTGCTGTAAGTCTCTGAATTTTCGTCTAGCGGAAGGATATGAGAAATGCCTAGCTCTTCTAGCCTGAGGCAAACAATTACATCTACCTGCAGTGATCTTCTGAACCATCATCAACATCATCATTTATTTATATAACGCCAACATATTCTGTTGTGCTTTACAATTGGGGACAAACATAGTAAACTAATAAACAAACTAGGTAAAACAGACAAAGCTTACAAAACCATCAAATCAGTTTTGATCAAAAAGGAAATTAACTTTGTATGGATTCATGAGCATGTGATTTTTTGATTGCTGATATGCAGTCCACAGAGGCAGCCAATGAGTCCTTCTCGCCACTACTGACGTCACAAAGGAAATCAATACTTTTCTGTATACTTTACAAACATTTCAGTAGATAATGTCTACTAATCGTTTCTTCAATATCTTTATTAGCACACAATTCAAAAAAGGTAAGCCCACAATACACAAAATAAAAGACACTGGCACTACATTTAAAACTCCTCACTCAGCTGAGACAGGAAAAGAAGCAGAGTGAAGGAGTCACCTTATATACCTTTTAGTTGTGTTCCTTTTTCTTGTCTCTATTCATAAAAAGTGCTTACCTCAGTAAGAACTTTGCACTATCCAGTGTTTATTCTGCAGTACCAGTGGTTTTACCAGTATCACCAGTTCTGTTGCTGCGCCTGGTTCTGAGTCTCTAGGGCTTATTTCCAGTTCTGTGTATCTGTGTGTGGGTTCCAGGTCTGTGGCTGTCTCGCAGTTCTTAGTTAGCCATTCAGTGTCACGATTCTGAGCTCTGAGTTCCTGTCTCCAGTTCCAGTTCCTTCTGTTCTGAGTTTCTGTGTGTTTATTTTCTAAGTTCTTATTAGTGGGTACCAGCCCCGTGTGCCTGGTTACAGGTGCTGGGATTGAGTTCCGATGAACAGTTACAGAGTGTTATTACGCTGGATTCTAGTTCCATACTCTGGCACAGACTCTGGTCCTAGACTCCTATACTGCTAGTGCTACTCAGAGTACTCTAGATTAACTGAAAGATCATGAAAGCTTCCAGGTTCCGCTTCACTCCTGCTTCAGCCAGAACCAAGGGTCCTGAATCGGATCAATAAATACAGACGACCCTGAAAGTTTGTTCTGGCAATGAACAGATCTCACTAGCAGGTTTAAATAGGGTATTCCAAAGAGCACCTGGCTGCACAGTTCATGTGGTCACAGCTGCTGAATCTGGTTGGTCTAGAATGATCACCTGACTGCATCCAAGATGACTGCACCCATGCAGCAGAACAAACAGTGTGTGTTTATTTACGATGTGGGACACGGAGCAACTGAAAGTTCTCAGCTACCCAGCTGGCAGCAATAAGAGAACTCATCGTTTTGCCAGCCAGTCTTGCTTGCATTAATTTTACAGATACTTTATTTAAATAAATAAAGCTTTTGCCCTATTACTTCTGCTATTGCCATCCTGAGAGGAAGATAGTGAAATGAGAACAGCTGCGAAATGGGGACCACTGTCCTTGTTACATTGGTTTTCCCATGCTTTGACACATAAGTCACAGAAAGGAACGTTACAGCAACAAACTGAGTTTAGGGACACAAGAGATGCTCTTAGCAGTGACAAAATAGTGTGCAAAATCAATGGAACATCATGGAAAGAATCCAATCCTCCCATTTAGGTGTTGAAGGAGGTCTATGCTATGCATGGGAATGTGTTCAAAATAAATAACTCTATAACAAATTGTGGAATATATATATCTTACAGTTACAAGCAAACAAAGGAAACTTTGTAATCATATGGCATTCTGACTAGAACCTGGTAAAAATAAACTTTATAACAGTGGAATATGTTTCCAGTCTTCAAAATGGATTATCTACAAGATATATGAGCAAATGCAGTAATTAAAAGCCAACTTGTCATATAGTATATCAGATATTGTATTTTCTGCTAATGCAACACAGTTTAATTCACAGGTGCTCAAATAGTTTAGTAGGATGTGGGGATTTGGACTGTAGCCCTGCACAAAGACTTATGAGTTGAGAGTCTGGGCCTCTGAGTTATTAAGGAGAGCAAAGCAAAAAAAAGGAGTATGTTTTCTCCTGGACAAACCATATTATAATGTAAGGGGTGCAAATTAGTTTATTATTTTGCACATAAGTTTAATACTGACAGTTTTTCATGTAGCACACAAATAATTGATAGCTTTATTTTTATACTGAAATTTAAAGCTTATATAGGACATGCTCTATCCCAACTATAAATCATCATCATCATCATTTATTTATAAATCTGTCCCCACATTTTAAATATACCTCACCCTCCAATGCAACATGGTGTACTCAAGGTGCAAAGTTACTCCTTTGTTATGCTTTGCTCTGCTTAATGACTCAGGCCCTCTGTTAGCAAACACAAAACATCTTCTAAAACCAAAACTTGTGGCAAATGTCAGAGCCAAACAGAAGCAGATTAAAGACCGTCAGACCTACTAATGTAATAAATCAGCATAATAGCTACCTATCCCCCATAGAAATGATGTTGTGTGGATTCAACCAATGGACAAATCCAAAAGTGTAATAAAGGAAAAGTTATGCAGAACTAATGAAATTGTTACTGTCATGTTCTTACGGATGAAAAGAAGTGTCTGAGGAAATATAGGAGACATTCAATGGAGACTGGGGAACGGGGTGATGACAACTCACATGAACAATATAAATATCCAACAAATTAAGTTACAACAGTAGACACACCAGCAGAAGGGACTGAAACTGAAGAATTGGCTGGGGATTAAGTTCACATTAGACAAAGGTTTGCTGGTTAACATTACACAAGTTTGTAGATAAACAGCATATTCATACAGATCAGGCAGTATTATCAGAATGCTCTCCTAAAGGATTAGATTTGACTTATAACACCTCTACTCCAAATATGACATTATACTTAGTTCTTCATGTTATATGGAATTTGTTTAGTTTGTTATTATAGTCTATTTCCATTAAAGGGAAAGGTTGTAGCAATATTGTTATGTTCTGGACTTAACCACTAGGTGTCTCACTAGTTAAGACTGTGGTTACAAACCAGGGGCCTGGTTGAATGTGTAGTGAACATGAAACAAGCATGTCTTTCAGCTGATGATTTTTTTTTTAAATTGTGTTTTACATCCAAGTACCAGAAATCCAAAACATATCAGCCTGACGGTCGTGTAAACTGGTGATCAACCATCCCTAGGTCACTATGCGCTTTATTAGTGGCAGACATGCAGCCGGCCTATCATTACCGCACTGCTTGTAAAGCAGATGCTAAATCATAGTGTGAACGATTTTGATTTTAATCAGAAGCTCTAAGTCACTTCAGACGGGAATGCCTGATATGAGTAAGGTACCTTCCTATGCTAGACAATCCTGGTGCTTTATATATTAGGAATTAGTATTGTTGCATCACCTTAGATAATAAATTCCAAACTTTCTTTCACATTTGTGGAGAACGTATACTGAGGAGGATTTGTTTTGTACATAGTTATTGGGTGGCGACATTTGGAAGATTTATGTTATTATTATTATTCATTACCTTTAAAGTGCTGACATTACACAATACTGTACATTTAGGGGATCATGGACACAAACAAATTATATAAAATTACATCAAACAGAAGGAAAATGGGGCCCTGACTAAATGAGCTTAATGTAGCAGACTAACAATTGTATCTGCTGATGGGGAACATGCGTGTGCATTATTATTATTATTATTATCATAGTAGATTTGTAAGGTGCCACAGTGCTCCGCAGCGCCGTACAGTAGGGAAAACAATACATATATAAAACAGGGACATGCAAGGCAGACAAAACAAATGCAGACATGAAAACAAAGAGTATGAAGGACCCTGCTCATTAGAGAGCAGGCGCGGGCTGGGAGAGGGATGGCCGGGGGGCACACAGGCGGCGCATCATATGACAGATGACGCGGCCGCATCCCCTAATAGCCGTCTGACCCAGCGGCCCGGGGGGTGCGTTGCCCCCCTGCCCCCCGGGCCAGCCCGCCCCTGTTAGAGAGCTTACATTCTAAATGGAAGAAGGCACAACTGAAACAAGATGAGCTAGTTTGGCTTAGAGTGGAGATCGGGATAGTTGTGAGGGTGCATTAGTGTGAAAAGTGTTATCGAGGATAAGGTCACCTCTAAAAAAGAGATGGGTTTTCAAAGAGCTTTTAAAGATTTGAAGGCTGTGGGAAAGTCTGCTTGAGCATGGTAGGGAATTCCAAAAGTGGGGAGCAGCACGGGGGAAGTCTTGTAGGGAGGACTGAGAGGTGGTTATCAGAGACTAAACAAGACAAAGGTCAGAGCTAGATCTAAGTGTGCAGGAGGAAGAGTATTTTGATATAAGATTTGAGATGTATGCAGGGGTACTGTTGTTGAGGGCTTTGTAGGTAAGGGTGAGTAATTTGAATTTGATTCTGGAGGACACAGGGAGCCAGTGTAAGGATTTGCAAAGTGGTGCAGCAGCTGTGAAGCGGTGAGAGAGGCAGATCGGTTTTGCAGCAGCATTTAGGATGGATTGAAGTATGGATATATGGGTGTCAGGAATGCCAGATAGCAGGATGTTGCAGTAGTTAAGACGGGAGATAATGAGAGAATGAATAAGAGTTTTGGAAGCATGTTGAGTAAGAAAAGGGGATATTTTGGCAATATTTTTAAGGTGGAGTCGACAGGACTGGGAGAGAGTCTGGATGTGAGGAATAAAGCAGAGGACTGAGTCAAGTGTTACAAGGCAGCGGGTAATGTAAGTCAGCAGCTGTATTAGCTCCGGATCAGAAATGCCAGTCGCCAATGAATGTTTTATTCACAGCTACCAGTGGTGTGATACAGTTAAATTAAGGAGAGACAGTGTGAGGTGGAGCTATGAAACACAAAGTAGTCAATGTAGAAATTTGAAAATAGACAGCTACTGTGACCATGACCAACCATTTATCTTAAATGATCCGCCTTCCACTTCCAGTTCTAGATAAGGATTTTGCTTTTGTGCTGCACAGGCACTCTTGTGGTTCTCTTTAGCACGCTGCTGTAAATGAAACCAGGACACTTGGTCCATATGCATTAGTTGCTGCCACCAAGGAGGCAGTGGAGATCACCAAAGGAGGAATAGAGATGGCAACAGCAATGACAGTTGATAACAATGTATATTATTTACAATAATTGCGGTTCAGTTAATTTAACCACACTCAGTAGTTTCCAGGGGTGGATTGTCCATTATCCATACCTATTAAGTAGAGAGCACCTGTGGCTGCTGGTGCCTTTAAAACAGTTGCTGCTTATCTGGATCCTGGAATACCGGAGGACCTATTTGAAAAAAAATGGGTACATGAAATTTAGAAGACTCCAACCAGCGCTGGCATTAAATGAATAGCACTCACATGTAATAATTAGGCCTCCCTCCAGTCCCCAAAATTAATAGTGTATACATTTAATAAATAGACTTATTTCCCTCCAACCAACCCCAACATTAAATTAATAGTATTCCCATTTAATAAATAAACCTCCCTTCCTACGAACAGCCTCAGTAATTAATTAATAGTATTTACGTTTAATATAACCATTTCCCACAACCATCCACAGCATTAATAGTTAATATTCACATTTAATTAATCAATAGCCCTCATCCCCAAAGTCAGCCCCACATTCAATTAATAGACGCAAACCACCCCAGCATTAAATTAAAGGTCCCGTCACCCCACCAAAGTTTAATGGACCCCAGTATTAAAGTAAATAGCCCCACCAATAAATTAAATTGCCCCATCATCACTCCACAACTAAAAAAGCACCCTTTAAATAATTAACCCCCAACTAAACTTCACCATTAAATTAATAGCCTCTCTCTCATCCATGTGCTATTAAGACCCCCCCTTCCCTTCCCTCTTATCACACATTATATTAAGAACTCCCCATTCCCTCATTTATTATAGCAACATACCTACCCTGTCCTTCACACATTATAGCAGCCCCCCCTTTCCTTCACACATTATAGCAGCCCTCCCATAGCTTTGTATGTGCAGCCTCCCCCTCCCTATAGCTTAGTATGTGCAGCCCCCTTTCTCCTTATAGATTAGTATGTGCAGCCCCCCTCCCTATAGTATAGTATGTGCAGTACCCCCCTCCCTATAGCTTAGTATGTGCAGTCCTCCCCTCCCAATAGCTTAGTGCTTAGTATATGCAGCCCCCACTCCCAATAGCTTAGTGCTTAGTATATGCAGCCCCCTCTCCATATAGCTTAGTATGTGCAGTCTCCTCTTCCTATAGCTTAGGGCTTAGTATATGCAGTCCCCTCCTCCCTATAGCTTAGTGCTTAGTATATGCAGCCCCCTATAGCTTAGTGCTTAGTATATGCAGCCCCCCATCTTATTGCTTAGTATATGCAGTCCCCCCTGACCATAGCTTACTGCTTAGTATATGCAGTCCCCCTCCCTATAGCTTAGTGCTTAGTATATGCAGTCCCCCCTCCCCATAGCTTAGTGCTTAATATATGCAGTCCCCCTCCCTATAGCTTAGTGCTTACTATATGCAGTCCCCCCTGACCATAGCTTACTGCTTAGTATATGCAGTCCCCCCTCCCTATAGCTTAGTGCTTAGTATATGCAGTCCCCCTCCCTATAGCTTAGTGCTTAGTATATGCAGCCCCCCTCCCTATAGCTTAGTGCTTAGTATATGCAGTCCCCCTCCCTATAGCTTAGTGCTTAGCATAGGCAGTCCCCCTTCCCTATAGCTTTGTACTGCAGCCCCTCACTTACCTTTAGCTACTCCTCTGCAGCATCACTCCTTGCTGCTAAGACAGGAAGTGAAGTGAGCACTTCCTGTCTGAGGCAAAGCAGCAATAGCCAGCCCCACGATTGGCAGCCTGTTGCTGCCACTGACCACCAATGCTTCTCCCCCACTCACTGCCCCCCACCCACTCAGGCCCCCTCACACGCGGCCGAGCCAGATGGATAAAAATAAAAATAAATAATAAAAAAAAAAAAAGTGACATAGGAAACAGGAGGCGGCCTCGTTAGGCCACCGGCCTTCCGGGAAACTTCCCGGTAGGGCCTATGCCCAATCTGCCCCTGCCTGGACTCCAGACAATCTGTACTAAAGACCATCTCACCCGCCTGGTATCCAGCTCTCAAGCTTCTTAGCTTTACCTGGACTCTGGACAACCTGTTCTGCAGACTGTCTTACTTGCCCAGTATCCAGTTAATTCACTTCCCAGCTGCACCTGGACATCCTGATTTTTAAAAAGGAATACAATAGATGTTTATATTTAATTCATATATTTGCATTTGTTTTTCATTCAAATCCCTTTTTTACATATGCTTAGGCACTAGGTCCCCAAATAACCTAATGCTTGATAAAGACAGGGAACACCTATCTGTCCTTAATTTGGTCACATATGAGACAATTCAATAGAAAGAGAAATCCCCATTATTGCTCAATATAGCAATTATCCAGTTTTCAAATGCAGTAAGATAAGATTTGCTTAGAGGTATTTCATACTGTGACTGAAAATGACTAATTTTACAAGGGAATGGCCATTTGTAGACCTTGATAGTGTGCAGAGTTCATAATCTGTCCTTGGCATAACTATGTGTGGCACAGACTCAACCAGACTAAACTTCACAGGATAGACAAAAAAAAGGTTACTAACTGGTCTTACAATACACTTAAGTGTTGGTTGCATGATCCCATAATTATAATCACTTAAAAATTCTGTTTATGCAATGTGTACAGAATACATTATGATTAACCCCTTTAATGTTCTTTATTTGAATTGTTGATATATCTAATCTACTGAAACCCCCCAGTTTCAAAGTAATATTACTCTGAATTACAGGATTTGAAGGTCTTATATTTTTTTCTACTTAATCAAACGTAATTACCAGCCTCCAAATGCGTTGTGTTTGAAACACTGTGCTGTAGCTCCGCTGTCCTTAATGATCAGAAGCCATCTGTTAATCATACCCTTAAACTGTACAAAGGCAATATTTAATCTAAGGCGATTACTTCTCAGAGTAATCGTCTTAATTAAAATATGGTGCATTTTGGACAAATCTGTCCCTCAATCCAATTGCTGTCCTCCTGCTGTACAACTGATGTCACCGCAGGGGCCTGAGATTCTGATGTTTGCTCAGACTGGAATTTCTTTTAATTCTGCTTGCCTCTTTTGCATGCATTAACAAGCTAGTAACCCCCCAGGATAAAAAGCAAGAGCAGAGCAATATTAAGCGAGAAACTGGCTCATTTAAATGTAGAAATTATTTTTTTTTTGAGCCATTTTTTATAGTAGATTTTTTTAGGAAATGATGTCTGTCTACGGACTTATATTTTTATTTATTAATTGTCTTTGGTTATTTTGCTGCCTTCTCTTTTTTTTTGCTATATCTAGACTGCTTTTATCATACGTTTATCCTCTACTTGTCTCGACTATCTCTATTACTAAAGCCACATTGCATTTGACTCCATTTGAAATTAGATATGTCAGTTTTGAAAGTCTTTGTTTTCTACTTGTATATGACAAGGTGTAGATTCGTCATCATCTTGATCATCATCATCATCATCATCATTTATTTATACAGCGCCAGCGCCTGCAAATTCCGTAGCTCCTTACAATTATGAACAAACACAGGTGTGGGATGCCAGCAGCCGCACACTATATTATTATTCCTGCCGGCTGAAAGGCAGACAGAGATCCTGCCCGGCCGCTCTGATTGTGTTTAAACCACAATCAGAGCGGCTGGACAGCATTCTCTGCCTGGTCTCTGCCAACAGGGACAACAATATAGTGAGCGACTGAGAGAGGGCGGGGCATATATCACCCCCCTAAGAAAAAAAGCTGGGTCCTTCCTTGCTTAGTGGGCTATATGATCCAGTCACACAGCAATGTTGGACACAGGGTTGCTGTCTTATATTAACTGTGTAGAAGGTGGTAATAGGGTAACCTAGGGAGATTAAGAGGGTGGTTGAGGAATTTCATAAACTTGCCTAAAGAGGTGGGTTGTCAGACACTTTCAACACTTGAAGGTTTGAAGACTAAAGTCTTATTGTGCGAGGGAGGGAATTCCACAAAGTGGGTGCAGCCCGATAAAAGTCCTGTAACCGGGAATTGGAGTATGTTTTGAGAGACGCAGATCTTGTGCAGAATAGAGGTGTCGATTTGGGAATTATTTTGAGACAAGTGAGGAGATGTATGTTGGTGCAATTTTCTTGATGGTCTTGTATGTTAGTAGAAGTTTTATATTGGATTTGTTGAAAACCAGGCAAGCAATGTAGAGACTGACAGAGAGGCTCAGCAGAGGAAGAATGGTTTGCAAGGAAAATCAATCTAGCTACTGCGTGCAAAATAGACTGGAGGGGTAGGGGTCTGATTTGGGGAAGGCCAGTAAGGAGGGAATTGCATTAGGCGATGCGGGAGATGATGAGTGTATAAATTTTACATTTTTGCAGTGTCTTGTGTGATGCTTATTTATTCTGTAAATGTTTTTTAACATTGCAAAAGTATATAAATATAGAGTCAATGTGAGGAACAAAGGATAGCTGTGAGACAAGGATTATACCTAGGCAGTGAGCTTGAGGGGTGGCATGTATGGTCATATTGTCAACAGGAATAGAAATGTCAGGCAAGAATCTTCTGTTGGTGGGTGGGAATATTATTATCTCTGTTTTTGATTTGAGTTTGAGCTGGCTTGAGGACATCCAAGATGAAATGGCAGAAATACATTATTATTATTAATTAAACAATCTCTTGCAGAATGGCAGATATACCAAAAAGACACAGGAACCCATTTAACTGATGTGTAAATGTATATGTATAGGAAAAAAGTGTGTCATATTAAACAAATATATTAAAGGAGAACTTTTGTCTTTTATAATATTTACCTAAGTCTTCCCTACCCTCAATTACTAGAAGCATGTGGATCTCCATAGTTCTTGGGATACTCACATCTCAGTGAACACTGCTCAGTGTATTTTCCAGTTCACAGCACCTGCAGAATTTTGAAAAGGGACATAGCTAAAGATAGGGTATAGGGCCCTATTCACTGGACAGGTCAAAGACCCTGATTAATTGGAAAATTCCCAGGATACACCAAACAACAAGGATGGATGAGGGGGGCGGGGGCAGTATCTCCTAAACTTTGGGATTCTTTGGGATAAGACACACTAAACAGGGGAGTTGTTAGTTTTTAGTTTGTACTAACAACTTTATAAAATTTACTGAAGGTCTATATTTTTTTAATGACATGTTATTGATGTAGATATAAACAAATGAACTACTAGCACATGAAGAACAGAAGTCAATAGTGTCAAAGTCATAGACAAGCCGAGTGGGGGTTTCCTAGTGCCTGGAAACCCCCCTTCAAGCTTGGGGCACTGTATAATTAAGGTGGCTGGACCCTGCCCCCGCTTCACACGGCTCTGCTTGAAAAGGGAGAGCTGCGTGCACCTAACAGTAGTGCACGCAGCATTGCCCATGTATATTATGGGGATAGGAAGAGTTGGAGAGCACCCAAGCACTGTCTAAAATTATAGACACGCCCCCATGCATGCTGGTCATGCCCACTGGCGGCGTGGTATGGAAACCCTCCTCTACAAATCCTGCGTTTGCACCTGAAAGTGGTGTTGATTCTTACTGAATTCTCTTTTATGACTGACTTTTTTTTTACTGACTGTCAATAGATTTACTGATGTTTGACAACCATGCTTCATTGCTTCCAGCTTGTCCCGAGGCCAATAGCCACAATTAGTTTTGTTTTCTTGCACACTTGATATATTTGAAACAATGGTTTGAGATTACAACTTAAAAATACTACTTCATATAATGCCATTCTTCCAGGGACCCCATTGCAGATGAGCCCACTCACATGCACTATTGCATATAAATCCACTCTGCCAGCAATCTATCTTATCACATATAAACCCAACTTCACCCATCACCCAATGGATATGAGCCAGCAATCTATGCCAATGCATATAAGCCCACCTACCTAGTCAGCCACCATGATGCATATTCTCCTCCCAACCACCCTAGTACATGAGACCAAGCTACCACCCACCAATGTCAATCCCACTATATGAGCCCAACCAGCCACTTCAGTGTATACAAGACAGGGGTGGGTTACAATTGTTTGCCCTACAGACCAAAAAATGTCATCCCTCCCCTATACATCATCATTTTCCTACCTAGATACCCCAATTTTTATGTCTCTAACCTTCCACCTAACTACAAATACACACATGCCACCCCTCCTACCTTGCACCCCACATGTAGAGCATTGACGATAGAATAAAACAACCACTGTCACGACTAGAATAGCGTACCTGCTATCGTTGGCACTACTCGGAGGAAGGTGCGGAGTCTAACGTGCCCCTGGTGTTCACCAGGGACCCCCGCAAGGAGGTATGGGCTTAGCTGCAGGAAACACGCAGGTCGCGGTCCTTCCACGAGTCAGATAGCGAAGTACGAGAGAAATGTCAGACAGGCCGGGTCGGCAACGGTGCGGGCAATGCAGGTACATAAGGAGAATCCGAAGGGGTAGTGAGTCAAGCCGGGTCGATAACGTTCTGACAGCGAGGTACAAAAGGGAGATCCAAAAGGGTAGTAAAGGCAATCCGGGTCACAATGGTCACAGGCAAACGGCAATAAACTGGAGGAAGGAAAGGGTCAGGAAACAGATAATCACAGGAACACTGGAACGCTGGAGGACAGGAAAGGACCTGAAACTCTGGCACAGGAAGTGGGGTCAGAGAGGCTTAAATAGTGCTGCTAGCCAATGCCCTCAGCACTAGTAGTGCTGTCATACTCCAGCGCCGTAGCGCTAGTCATTCTTTAGCGCTATCTTCATGCAGCGTCCCGTTGCCTAGCAACGGGAACGCTTCCAAGTCAGTAGCTGGCCGGCCGGCGGAAGGGGAAGTGACGCGTCTGGTTGCCTAGCAACCAGACGCGCTATGCAGACGGGCGGGCGGCCGCCGAGCGGCGCCTGACAACCACCCTGCTAGGATATTGGGACTGCTTCATTAACTCTGGTGATCATGATTCACTGACTGTGTATTTTGTCAACACAGGGCAGCCGAGCGCCTGCGCATTAGGTGCATAAGTCTTCGGGCTAATTTGGGTTAATTATATTTATTAGGCAACCCCTGGGGGCTAATCATGTGAGGCCAGTCCTTGTCTCTGATTGGCTGCATTTAGTAAATAAGGCAGGAAGGGCTTAGCCTCCCTGCAGGTTATAGAGTTCACCATCTGTATTGTTTACTGACCTGCTGTTGGTATCCTGACCCTGTTTGGTCGTCTGTTGTGACCCTTGCCTGTACCCTGGACCTTGCCTGATTGCCTGTTAGCCTGACCTTTGCCTGAACTCTAGATTCCGCTAATTTGCTTGTAGCCCTGACCTCTGCTTGGAAATTGGACTTACTTGCTTGCTGCCGGCCCTGACCCCTTGTCTTTATCCTGACTTCCCTGTCTGCTACACACCTCTGACCCCGGCATGTCTCAGATCACCCGCTCCAGCCTGGGCTTCGGCCTATTGTTCCACCTGTTCTTTGGACACCTTAGATAAGCTTTTACTACACCAAGCTTTTGACATGGGGGCATCCAAGTACCTCTGAGCACATAAAGCTCTACGGGAAAGGCAGCTGCTAAAGGTGAAGACCTCGCTTCTACCATTGTAAAAGCTCATCTTGGTGGTCGTTAGCCTAACAGAAACACAATCCAGGTGTATCTGGAGAAAGAAATAGACTCTGAACATATACTTGATTATAGGTAATTGCAGAAACAAAGGACACTTACTATGCAGATGGTAGCAAGATGCAGGCAATTGCTGAGAACTAGATACTGGGAAATTGCAGGCAAGTTCTTGAAACGCCCCGCTTGCTTAAGATATGAGTATGTCACACGCCAGACCCGCGATTGTTTCCAACACTTTTATCTGCTCTCCGCTGTTTTCCTCCTCAGTGTTGATCTGCGATTCCCCACTGCTGGCCGGCATTTGGGTTTCGAGTGAACATGCGCAGATCCGATTTCTTTTATAAATTCCTCCTCCCATTCATTGGCTCATCAATCACCCCCTTCAGGATATGTAAAGCAACATTTCTTATTAATTTTTTTCTATACCCAGATCGTTTTTCATATATATGTATCTGCACTTTGTACTTCAACAATATGGCCCCTAAGACAGACATATTATGACTATTCCATGTGGGCCTTTAGTATAACTGTGTTTTAATATGTGAAAAACAAATAAAGGCCATTGAGTTAGTGTAACCAATGATGGAACAAATACCTCCTTAAAAGGCAGGAAATTCTCTACCATTAACATCCCTGAGGAAGCTCGTCATGAGCGAAACGCGTAGGTTATTACAATTTACTTTCTTCTATTATATTACACGCCTGGCGGTTCCAGCGTTTTACTTCCACCTGCCTACAGCGCCTGCGTGGACCGTGGGGCAGGAAGTACCAGCTGGCCAGCTGCAACTTTCTTTCTCTTCTGGATAATATAACACTCAGCAGTCCGAACATCGGTGTACACTGAAGAGGATATCGGGAACTGTGCAGTAAAACTTCGGAGACAGGGACTCGTGGTGTCTCGCAGAGGAATTACCCGGAGACAGTTTAGCGGGACTTTCACTAGGATACCTGAGTGACTTTTTTTTATCATTTTAATCCACCCATTCATCTCCTAGAGGAGAACACCGGGTGGTAAATGTATCAACTGCCGATTTTTTCAACTCGCCGCTAATCGGCGAGTCTTCAGTGAAAAGTTAAAGCGGCAATGGCTTTAAAGGCAAAACAATGTCTTTAAAGGCATTGCCGTTTTAAATTGTCACTGAAAACTCGCCGATTAGCGGCGAGTTGAAAAAAATCGGCAGTTGATACATTTACCCCCAAGTGTAGACATTTTTCAGGTGGACCAACTTACAACTATATGTTTTTGTACCTATAGGAGTTTTTATACTCTCTTGTTTATATTCTTAGAAACAAGTTCTCTCTTGTTCATGTATTTATATGTGTAGTTATACCTGTTTACTGTTGGTCTGGACCATTTGTGATATTCTATCACTATATTAAATTTTTGTTGTATTTTTATACATTTGTTTTTATTTACTTCTCTTTTGTGCCAGGTTATACCATTTTCTTATATTTATCAATTAAGTCACTCCCCCTGTCACTGTCACCATTGGTATGTTTCACCAAGAGCAAATTACATTGTTTCTCAATAATTCTCCTGCATTTCCACTAATTCTTTGATTTCCATGTTTGACTCAACATAACCCAGAGTTCAATTGGAAGACTGGGGAAATCATTCATTGGAGTGATCAGTCCTGTCTATGCATCTCTCTTTGTCTTGCAAAAAGGAATCCGAATCATTATAGCTTCCAATACCTCACTCATCTTTTTCAAATGATTCTGATATAAGACCTGCTGATGTCCTATCTCCACACAGATGCTACGATTGTGCCACCAACCTAGTTTCATGGGTTCCGTTTACCAAGGATCAGTTATAGTCTTTGATGGAGGGGGTGTAACCGTGCTCAATACCTTATGACTGGGGCAGGTAATTAGAGAGAGCAGCTGGAGGTAAGGGCTATCCAGACCCTTATAGTACAAATGCAATTAATTGTATTTGATATACAATGGAGCTCAAGTGCTACAATCACTGCAATCGCTGAATGTGGGCTTTTGGTACAATGACAACTACTACCTACAGCGCACTGACACTGCGATGGGGACCAGATTTTCCCCAAGTTACGCCAACCTCTTTATGAGTAAGTGGGAGCAGGACACCATTTGGTCCCACAGCGAGCTTGGGACAAGCCTTGTCCTATGGCAGAGATATTTTGATGATGTGCTCTTCAGTTGGAAGGACACAGAAGATTCCCGTATGTCACTCACCGGACTGTGAGTGCCGCTTCTCGTGTGTTTAGGAACCGTGGCCGTCCACTATCCTGAGGGTCTGCGCATGTGCAGCCCTTTCAAACCTTCAGTACCTGTTGCTTTTAGTTAATTGGCTGATCAGGCAACACTCCCTATTTAAAGCACCTGTGGTCAATACCTCGTTGCCTGATCTTGGAGTCTCATTCCTCATAAGCCTCTGAAGGTGTTCTTGTGTTTCCTCGTGTATTCAGCTCTTGCTGATTCCTGTTGTTCGTTTGTGGTTTCCAGACCACTTCAACTCTCCTGTGTTCATCGTGACTGCACCAGCTGATTCCTATCCGCTGCCTCCGTGCTTCTACAGTATCCTGTTCACTTCTACTCTCCTGTGTTCATCGTGACTGCACCAGCTGATTCCTATCCGCTGCCTCCGTGCTTCTACAGTATCCTGCTCACTTCAATTCTCCTGTGTTCATCGTGACTGCACCAGCTGATTCCTATCCGCTGCCTCCGTGCTTCTACAGTATCCTGTTCACTTCAACTCTCCTGTGTTCATCGTGACTGCACCAGCTGATTCCTATCCGCTGCCTCCGTGCTTCTACAGTATCCTGCTCACTTCAACTCTCCTGTGTTCATCGTGACTGCACCAGCTGATTCCTCTCCGCTGCCTCCGTGCTTCTACAGTATCCTGCTCACTTCAACTCTCCTGTGTTCATCGTGACTGCACCAGCTGATTCCTATCCGCTGCCTCCGTGCTTCTACAGTATCCTGCTCGCTTCAACTCTCCTGGGTTCATCGTGACTGCACCAGCTGATTCCTATCCGCTGCCTCCGTGCTTCTACAGTATCCTGTTCACTTCAACTCTCCTGTGTTCATCGTGGCTGCACCAGCTGATTCCTATCCGCTGCCTCCGTGCTTCTACAGAGTCCTGCTCACCTCAACTCTCCAGTGTTCATCGTGTCTGCAGCCAGCTGATTCCTATCCGCTGTCTCCGTGCTTCTACAGTGTTCCTGCTCATTTCAACTCGCCTGTCTTCATCGGGTCAGTGCTCCGCTGCTTTCATCTCAGCTACTGGTTATCAGACCGCCTCAACTCTCCCGTGTTCTCCAGGTGTCCAGTTCCATATTCTACTGCTTCCTGAGTATTGCCTTGTTCCTGCTGGTCTACCTACCGTGCGCTGCACCAACTTGGTTACCACTTCCATCTTCCAGTGGTCTCTCCTCCTGCCGGCCTTCAGCCGCTCAGGTATCCCTGCACGTCTCTCTGACAGCCTGCTCTCCTGAATCGCGGTATGCATACTTCTCATTGACTGTGCTTGTGTATTGCATATCTAGCTGGACTGAGTTTGTTCTCCTCCGGAGTTCCTATCCACTGAGACTATTGCTATCATTTGACTGTGTTTCCTATTTGCCTGGATAGTTATTGTGACTCTGTATATTTGTGCAGTGCTGCTCAGTTATTATTATATTGTGCATATCATCGTGGGATCAAGTTCTGTGTGCCCGTGTATACTCTGCATTGCATTCATCTCCTCGTGCCCCTCCTCACATATATATTGCAGTGGTACAACTTGCTAGATGCAGACCACTGACTCCTGTTCCCTGTGACACCAGTTTCAAGTATCCTCACTTAGCAGTGGTACAACTTGCTAACGCAGACCACTGACTCCCCTGATACCCTCACCTGGATTCCATTCCTTCACTTAGACAGCGGTACAACTTGCTATACGCAGACCGCTGACTCTCACCACCTCCTCGTTACTCCTGGACATTCCTACTCACTATAGCAGTGGTACAACTTGCTATCCGCAGACCACTGACTACCCTCACGTTTCCTTGTCCATCTAGTTCCTCGTGTATAATTATCTATATATTACCAGTGCTGCTAGTCATAGACTTTTCCGTGGTCGTCTCGCTACCAGAGTACCATATTACCAACTATACTGCTCTGGTAAGTCCATCATCTGGTGATACCTGGGTAAAGACTCCTAGTGCCCGTGACACCGTAATTCCATTCTCAAACAAATCAATACAAACAATAGAAATCTGATATTTACCACAAAGCACAGCCAGCAACAAGTAGAATTTTTGGAACTAGAGATCAGAATAGAAAACAGGAACATAGTCACCAAAACCTTTAATAAGACAGTAGACTTTAACAGCTATATTATTGCTACCAGTAATCACCACCCCAATTGTCTTGCCAATATACCTATGGGACAATTAAATCGGGATAGACATAATTGCTCCAACATTAGCTACTATGACACACAAGGAAGACTCCTACAAGAACAATTTACGACCAAAGGACACCAAAAGACCTTTTAGAGAAAGCATTCCAGGAGGTTAGAACTCTTGAGAGGGAACAATTACTTGAATATAAAGACTGTTATACTCAATTTGAAAACAGCAATAATGGACATGTCCTTATAGCCACCAGGGCGGCCATGGCACAAGCACGGAAGCAACCATTACCTCCGCCACTGACAAGTGGTTAACACTTCTGCTTCACAGCACTGGGGTCATGAGTTCAATTCCCGACCATGGCCTTATCTGTGTGGAGTTTGCATGTTCTCCCCGTGTTTGCGTGGGTTTCCTCCGGGTGCTCCGGTTTTCTCCCACACTCTGGCTACCATCATATTGACCCTAGTCTCTATGTCTGTCTGTTTGTGTGTGTTAGGAAGTTTAGACTGTAAGCTCCAATTGGGCAGGGACTGATGTGAATTAGTTCTCTGTACAGCGCTGAGTTCTCTGTACAGCGGAATTAGTGGCGTATAAATAAATGATGATGATGATGATCATGATTATTTCAAAAGTGAACTATAGTTTTGAAATGGAGTCTTTGGGGGTGCCCTATTCCATGGCTGCTTTTCCGCTGGTGAAATGGCAGAGTCGGCATGTACATGCAACAGAGAAGGCGAGCGCTCCTCCTTGGGCTTCTGGACAGGTTGCTACTGTTGACTCTTCGTAATTGATTGTTAATATTGTATTGCTAATTTTACGTCGTCAATCTAGAAGGTTTGAAGTATGCAAGCGTAACGATTTATCTCCAGAATTGTCTCAGTACTCTCAGGTCTGTGTTCAATTTTTTTTAGGATCCACTGTTGTGTTCCTTCGCCACAATGTACCCCTCCTTCCCTTCCTCCGTATCTCACATCCTTTCCCTACTCTTCTTTATTTCTGTACCCTTTTGAAACTTGCAAAACCTAATAAAAAATTTCACTTAAAAAAAAAAGAAAACATCAATAAAGAAAAAATATACTTCATTACCCAATACAATGGCAAGTCAGCAAAAAGAGAGGAGGGGACTACCTTAAAAAAGCCAACTTGGCAGAACCCAAATGGATTTATCACCTCAAAACACTTTCACCAAACGGACTTAATGCTGATTTTGAAATTCAAGCCCTCATACAATAAGTACAAAGCGCCTTATCTCCTTGTCTAACCAGTACCTATACCCAGTCCAGTCACAACTTTGCTGCAAGAAAACTTGTATTCACTAATCTCATATATTCCTATCAGAAAGTATTATATCCTATACTGTCCGCATACACACACAGATTACAGTAGTCAGATAGAGTTTGATCATCCCCTATACCCACAAAATATGAGGAACTCTTTACTCTCCATTTATTGATTCATAAGACTCAGTGTACTGTACTACACACAAACGTGTATTAATGAGTATTAGCCATACATTTCCCCTTGTATATTCAGTACATATACAAAGTCAAATCACATGTAAACATGTATTTCACTGATCTTGTATCCCCATCAGAAAGTATCACATTCTATATTGTCCACATATAAACCCAGATTAGAGTATATAGAAACAGATTGATCATCCCATATACATAGGCAAACCGAGAGGGGGTTTCCCAGTACCTGGAAACCCCCCTCAAAGCATGGGGCACTGTATAATTGAGGTGGCTGGCCTCGCTTCACACAGCTCTGCTTGAAAAGGGAGAGTCTCGTGCACCTAACAGTAGTCCAGGCAGCATTGCCCATGTATATTATAGGGATAGGAAGAGTTGGAGAGCAGCCAAGCACTGTCTAATATTATACCACGCCCCAAAGCTTGCTGGTCACGTCCACTGGCGGTGTGGTGTGGAAACCCCCCTCTACAAATCATGCGTTTGCCCCTGATATACCTACGAATTTGAGGAAACTTCATGACCTCTGTTTATTGGTTCACAACACTTAGTGCACTGTACTACTCATATATGTGTATTACTATGTATAAGTAATAGAATCACAATATAAGTAGACTGTGCTCATGTCCCCACCCAAACAGCCTGAATACAAGCAGACAGCGTGTAGGGAGATCCCCACAAAACACACTCCCCTGAAGAAGTCACGTGAGCTTGACAAAACACATTAGGACACACGCACCTGACAGTGCCCAGATTCACCACGTACAGACACACAGAGGAGGACTTCTATCCTGGGACTAGCAAAACCTGAGCGCCGAGCCCCATAAGGAACCCGGAGAACTAACAGTGACTGCAGCTCAGCACCTGCCCAGGAGCCGTACGACTCACAGTGTGGCTGCATGACAGACACTGCGACCTACCGCACTTATGCCTCACTAATCCATTGTATATAAAACATGACACAGAGTGAATTATTACACACTTTCTCCCATGCTGAACAGTCTCCTATGCTGAGCTTCCACATTATTTTTGTGAGTGCAAACTCTGTTATTTTAATTAATAAGTGTGATGTACTTCACTATTGTTATCCCTCCTTTTATATATGTGATGTGGGACTCATCCCACCAATATCACTACTGAGCACATATAAGGAAGATTTTAATCAACCATAGTGAGGACACGGAAGCAGTCTGTTTAAGAGGGACCCCTTCAATATCAAGCTTATATCACAAATACCGTTATCACCAACCATGATGACATCAATTAAAACCATTGTGAGTGCACACATTTGGTATCTTGCATAATACAACCTTGAATGACATTCTTCACCATTGCTGCATCTTTCTCCCCCTGTCTTCCACATGTCATCCACGAAATGTCTCATCCCCGTCAACTTGAGGAACCCCGACCTTCCAGCATGGAAGAACACATCAGGATTATAGCATCCAACCAACCCAAGGACACCTAAATGTGAGTTCTTTTACATTTTCATACCTGTACGTACATCACCATGTGGTTTTTCCTTTGCATTTAGGTCTTCACATATGTACCACAAGGCCATATAATACACCACCTGGAAGGACACTGCCAGCATACAGCGTGGGACATACACCTCAAGGAGCAAGACCACCTGACAGACACTCACTGGGCACACAAGTGCTACTGTGACTTTTTGAGTCACTTATTGACATTCATTCCTTTGACATTCTGTACATCCCTGTAGCCATATCCCACATTCTGCAATTGTAGTGGTTGTAGCGTTTGAGCTCCATTGTATATCAATTGATTGTGTTTATACTCTTTGGCTGACTCTGAATCTAAAGCTATGGATGACTATATAAAAGAAAGTATTCAAAAAGGAATTTTCTAAATTATCTATTTATATTACAGTTCGTGGTAGGTGAGAATAATTACCCACAGCTTCTGGCAGCATTGTTAACTTACTCTATCAACATTTTATTTATTTTCTCAGGTTGACAGGTTTCTTTCAAGTTGCGAGATAACTAGTCGTGGTTGATAAATGGCCCCATAAAGTGATTTCCCATTAAAATTTTGAATAATGTTACTCAAATGTATTGAGGTTTTTCCCCAAAAAATTTACTTGCTCTTTCCTTTTAAATTGTACAATTAATAGAAAACTCACTAGATGTCACACGCCGGGCAGTCGGGCTGCGCACCCAATGCATGGCACACTTACCTGGTCCCCGCTGACAGCTCGTTCCTTCCCGGCCCACCGCCATCTTCGACTGTATCATCATCATCATCATCACCATTTATTTATATAGCGCCACTGATTCGGCAGCGCTGTACAGAGAACTCACTCACATCAGTCCCTGCCCCATTGGAGCTTATAGTCTAAATTCCCTAACATACCTCCGTGTATTCTCCACCATCCCGGTGGTAAATCTGCAGTCCGCAGACTTAATCTCTCCTAGCTGTATCAGCGTTCCTGTGCTACCAGAGGACTACGACTGTATACCTCTGTGTATTCTTCACCGCCCAAGTGGTAACTGTGCAGTCTGCAGACTAAATCACTCCCAACTATATCAGCGTTCCTGTGCTACCAGAGGACTGCGACTGTATACCTCAGTGTTTTCTCCACCATCCTGATGGTAAATCTGCACTCCACAGACTTAATCTCTCCTAGCTGTATCAGCGGTCCTGTGCTACCAGAGGACTGCAACTGTATACCTATGTGTATTGCCCACAATTCAGTGGTAACCCTGCAGAATGCAGGCTTAACATCTCTCAGTTGTATCAACGTTCCTATGTTACTTGCCTGTACTCTTAGTGAGGGCTGCGAGATAGACGCAGCTAAGACCAAACCACCTTGCAGCGGTTCCTGGTGAAAACCGTCTCTTCGTTAGACTCCACACCTTACTGGAGTAGTGCTAATCTAGGCAAGCCCAGGATCCAAATTCTGGAACCGTGACAATACAACACAAAACAGAGCACAATATTACATATCTAAAGGTTTAAACAAAACAATAGTACCTACAAATGTACACATACTTAAACATACATAGAGCTGTTCTTATTTTACACTGGAGACCCAGAGGAATTTGGCTGTCACTGAGCTTGAGCTACAGCCAAAGATGGTTAAAACTCTGGTTTAAAAAACAGTGCATGTTTGATCAAATACAATTTAAACACAGTAGAATTTCAGTTTATGTGAAGCCATGAGAACTTATGTTTATCACTTTTCATTATTGGCAGATTGGTTTAAATTAAGATTAATGGTGAATAAACATTGAAAAATTATTTTTAGTAGTGATATAGTAGTATTCATTATGCATACAGAGAGGTGCAATAATAGTAGTCTTTGCCTTTAAGAAGACCTAATTGAAAGGCCAGTAACCTCCTAGCAACTAAAGTCCTTTGTGATGTAATATGTATGTGTGATACTTACTGGGGTGTTCTAGAATTCCTCATTGATCTCCCAGCATCTTAATGCTATAGATGTATGAGAGCTATATCTGATGACTGCACATGATCAGGGTTCTCCGTATTCAAGATTAGAGATGGATCCTTCTGCAGAAGAATCAGCATGTGCTGGAGATCAAATAATGATGACCAACTCCAAAGAGGTTTCTCAGCAATCCATAATGCCGTCAGTATCTCCAGTAGATGATCAGGCAGTTGATGAAATCCCAAATATCCAGTCCGAAATGGAAAAGAAGACAACACAAGTTCTGGCTGATGAGCCATTTGTGAAAAAGCCACGGTTCCTTTTAAATGAGGACTCAGTCCTGGGAGATTTTTCATCCCTTAATTTTCCTAGTAAACTGTGGAAGATTGTAGAAAGTGACCATTTTAATTCTATTCAATGGGCCCACGATGGCAGCTGCGTCCTGATTAATAAGGAGCTGTTTAAATCTGAAGTTCTAGAGAGAAGAGGTCCTTTCAGAATTTTCAAAAGTGATTGTATGAAAAGTTTTATGCGGCAACTGAATCTTTATGGATTCGTCATAGTTCGAACTAAATTTCAAAGATCCGCCTCACTCACAGAATTCCTAGCTGAGGAGGAAACTGCTGCAGAATTTAGTAAGGTAAGCTGTTATATAATGCTTATTTATTTATTTAATTTACTGCATTATTTTATGTATTGAAAATATAGAATATCTGAAACATCTGTAGTGAAAAGTGTCAGGGGGTAAATTTACATTACTAGTTCAATTCATCTTTTTTATGCATAAAAAAGTATGTACAATTGTCCATTACATTCTCATTTATATTGAAAGATCCAGCCATTCTACTAATTAAATGTAAAAACAAACTTGATTATTTTATTTATTTTATAGCAGTGCTACATTATCTTTCATGAGATACTTACAGCTAATAATAATGTGCCTCCTTTCATATTCTATACTGTATATATGGTTTGTAGCAGAAATGTGTGACGTTGAACACTGGCCTCTGATTGTAAACTCGGCGGTGTAATGTGTAATGTTGTATTCCTGAACCTGTATCCTAGAAGGTGTTATAGTCACTAGTATTTTCCTACTCAGTGGCTGATGGCTCAGGTAGAACAAGATAGAGCCACGTTGGAGACATTCTAGTCCCAGAGACTACATAATAGAGGTTCGCTGTAAAGGGATTAAATGGGGGGGGGAATTTTAATGGGTTACATAGGATAGGAGGTACTTCTACCTGTGCCAGCCCTTCCAGATAAGCAGAACCAACAACCTTCTGTTCATGAGGCTAACTGCTACGTATACTCAGGGGCCACCTGCATTGAACTAGAGGAGAATAACAAGGGGGTTCAGGATAGTAATGATTGGGGATTATGGCTCCCATTGGGTTAGCATCATGGAGAAGGGCAGCACAATCAATCAGGAAGCTACTGGCACTTTCAGTCCCAGCCTGTAGGTTTTTGCACCAGTATTTCTCTACAAAAGTGGGATGACACCTTGGTTCATTATTAAAAAAGCATATATCTGCCTAAGTGTGAATTGATCCCCACATTACAGTGTCTAGTGGAGATTGATGGCTGACAATGTAGCCCCAAATAGATGCCTCATCAGAACAGAGTTGTCTCTGGTAGTCACTGGGGCACTCTTGACAGATCAGCACAGGGTAGAGTCAGATCCCACCTGAAATACTGTGACAGCTAGAGAAAAAATGTCACAGGGTAATTCCCCTTTAAGTATAAACATAGCTAGGGGTATATTTATTGTGCGGTGGTTCCGAAAAAAACATATATTTTTAAAACAGCAATTTTAGTCAAAATCCCAATGGCCTTTATCTTTCATAATATTGCTGTTATCAAAAATGATGGAAAACTGCCAAGAATTAGTGTTTTTTATGAAGCGTCATTTGATAAATATACCCTCTATTCTATCTATAAGTGGATTTTACCAACATGTTCTGATCATGGGTTAGTTACCATACTTACAAGCAAAATATCATGTACATCAAAAGATATATTGTAGGGAGATCTCTGCAGGTTACAATAGGGTCACTTACATTTCTATAAATTGTAAACCTTCAAGTGCATTCATGCTGCTACCATTCCATAACCAAACGCAAATATAGAACATATTTAGTGGTTATAGTAACCTGCATTGTCCACTGTATTCTTATTTCACATTTACTATGAGATTGAAATGTATTTGAAAATCTATATTAAAATTGTGTCCTTGTGTTCCAGTTACAGCTGTACCAAAATCCATATTTTCAGAGAGGTTATCCTGACTTAGTAAGACAAATAAAGAGAAGAGTGGGTATAAAGAAAGCTCGTTCAGCTATGTCCTCATCAGAACATGAATTGAAAGGACAGGATACAAATCTACAAAAGTGTCCTGTTGAGAATAGAGAAGAGATTGTGACCTCAGGAGACAACGCACCAAAGTCTGTTCCTGAAATGCGAAAAAGACGTCGACCCTTTAAGCCAACACCACCCATCAGTGGTAGCTGCACTCTATCATCAGCAACAACAACACCATCAGAATACTGTGCAATGGGCCATAATACCAGTCACGGATTAAACTTTACGACTACCACTTCTTCTGCTTCACCATCTCATATGATACCACCCACACCAGCATTTCCAAACATGAATCCAGATTTAGGTGACGTGCAGGCCAATTTGGATAACTTGCTGTCATTTTTTTACTCCTGGTTTTCAATGAATATGATGGTTGCAGCATCTGTCATGTCTATGGCCCAATCTTTCCATCAGCGTAGTCCTTTCTACCATGACTGCCCAAGCTGCAGGTGCTTTG
Organism: Mixophyes fleayi; assembly: GCF_038048845.1. Classification (NCBI taxonomy): domain Eukaryota; kingdom Metazoa; phylum Chordata; class Amphibia; order Anura; family Limnodynastidae; genus Mixophyes; species Mixophyes fleayi. The sequence continues at coordinate 44,594,883 of NC_134410.1, read as the reverse complement.
AGAACGCAGCATCAGCATCCTTTTCATCAGCCACACCCACTAATGGGCCAGAAATGGACCAAAAAAAAATGGAATGAAATAAATAATCTAAAATGATCATGTTAAAAATATGACATATGAATAAAATGTGTTTCTCAGGTTTTCAGTCTTCTTACTCTTTATTACATATCAGTCACTGTATTGCTAATTTTTACTTAGACTTGACTATATATAACACATGTTATCAGTAGTATAGAAGTAAAGAGGGACTGACAAGCGCTTCGAATACCACCATAGGGATACAAATCTTATATCTGTATAAAACAGTCTATAACAAATTCTTCATATAACAAAATTCTTCTAGTCCCGATCTCATGTAGTTGTACTTACTAGAAGACGAACTTCTGCAGACCAGATTGAATCAAACAAGAAACGATTCCTCCTTTCCACCTTTTATGTAAGTTATACGGGAAACCTTTATCCCCACCGTGCAGTCAGCGTCCAGATGTCAAATACTCTTGCTGCTGTCTCTGCTCAGTACGGGTACCCTCTCATTGGATTAAACCGCGGTCACGTGTAAATGGGAAGAAAGGAAATCACACATAGCATAATATCCTCAGATATAATTCTGTAACAGATTTATTGATACATTCACATAAAACATAAAGTGTGGATGGACTTGTACCGATAATCCAAAGATCTTAAATATAACATAAGCACTGCTCACACCTGGGATCGAGCAGCATAAATGGATAGATTCAGTTACGTCCAAAACTGTCCACAATCTATAATCACAAACCTATGCTCCACAATCGTTATCAGTGCTAGTATAGGATCATCAAGCTTAAATAAATGGCTCACTGTGTCCCCCCAATTTCACAAAAAACCTTTATAGCTTACCAACTTAACTAAAATAAAAACACAGAGTCATGTATAAGGTTGGCAAAAATGGAGGACAGAGTTTATTACTTTAAGTAACCTTTTAAATAACCTTTGGTGGCGGAGAAAGGGCACTGCGGGACAGCTATCAAGCTGATACAACCAAATAAATGTGGGAACTGGCGAAACCGCCGTACATCCACTAACAGGGCAATTAAATGTGGGAACTGGTGAAACCGCCGTACATCCACTAACAGGCAATAAATTGGCGTCAGAGTGACTGTACCCCCTCTAAAATCACAATGCCCCCCCTCACCGAACTGGACAAGGGACCCTCCTCACCGAAGGACCAAAAAATTACTGGTGCCTCTAAGGGTACAGTGACCTACGCCCAAACAAAAACTAGCGCTTGACTAATCAGCCGCTGAATGCAGTGCCTTCCTACCACAAAAATTGGTTAAAACATCAACAACTAACACCTTAAACTAGGAGGGGGTGGTCGGGATCTCGTGATGAACAGTGAAGAAAACCAGGAAGTGCAGCCACCTATATGAAACCAGGACCCTCCCACAACATCTATCATTGGTCAGGCCAGACTGATGTTAACCCTTAAAGGTAAGTGTAAGTTCTGTTGCAAACACTATCGCCCTTTAAGTGCGTTCGACTAAGGGGCCTCACTTTTCATTAACATATGGCCCAGTAACAATCACAAATAAGTATATAATACTCGCCTATGATAACAGAATGTTAGATATTTGGTAATATGAATAGTCATTATAGTACGCCGAGTACAGACAGTAGTTTTGAGTACTAAAATTAATGAGAAGATCTGTTTGACAAGGGAAAAGTTGCTTTTCTCCGCTGAACTAAACATCTTCAGTTCTAGAAAATTCAAAGGAAGTGCAGAAAGAGAAAAACAGACACCAATAATTAAAATGTCATGTCATGTAATTAGATCATGTGACTGTATTATGTCATATGGCAATCAGAGTGGTAGACCAGATCGATAAACTCTCCAGCGCTGTGTATATGGTTTTTAAGCTCCCTCTTGTTTCAGCCATAAGACATGCAAAATAAACTGTATGCTCCTACCAGCACAATCTCCTCACTTTTAAACTAATTGTAGAAAACTTATTTAGCTCATTACTCAAAGATAGCACAAGAAAAAATGTAAAAAAAAGTAGTTTATTTACTTTACACTCTAATGGTCTCACTCTGCCCTCCACTCTCCTTTTTATGTTAGAGCATCTCCCCCATAAATGTCCCATTCATCTAAGTAACAAAACACATGTATACTTACCATTCACACTCCATTGACTAGATCTTCTGAGGTCTTACTGCTCAAACTATATGAAACAAGCCCAGTGTGTGCAGATGCCCCTTGCCCATGGACTCCCCATTTGCTAAAATAAACTCCAATTTAGACTCTGTACTCTGTGCAAGGTTCAATGAATATTATGGTCACAAAATAAACTTTAGTCTCCTCTTTCTGCTTGACCTGTTTGAAACGAGCCAGCCGGTGATGATGCCCCACCCCTGTAAACTTCCAATTTATCTGTCTAATAATCACCTACACTATATGGACAAAGTATTTGGACGCTTGACCATTACACCAACAGGGACTGTAATGACATTGTTTTCAAATACATATACTTTAATATGGAGTTGGTTCCCCTTTTGCAGCGATAACAGCTAACACACTTCTTGGAAGGCTTTCCACAAGATGTTGGAGTGTTGCCATGGGAATTTGTGTCCATTCATTTTGTACAGCATTTATGAGGTCAGGCACTGATGTTGAACGAGAAGGCTTGGCTCGCAATCTCTGTTCCAGTTCATCCCATAGGTGTTCGATGGGGTTGAGGTCAGGGGTCTGTGCAAGGACAGTCAAGTTCCTCCACACCGAACTCATCAAACCATGTCTTTGTAGTCCTTGCTTTGTGCACTGGGATATAGTCATGTTGGAATTGAAAAATGCCTTCCCCCAACTGTTGCCACAAAGTTAGAAGCATAGCATTGCCCAAAATGACTTGGTATGCTGAAGCATTAAGATTGCCATTCACTGGAGATAAGGGCCTAGCCCAATCCTTGGAAAACAGCCCCATAGCATTATCCCTCCCCCACCATCTTCATAGTTGGCATAATGCAGTCAGGCAGGTAACGTTCTCCTGGCAGCTGCTCAGCCATGGAAACCGATTCCATTAATCTCCCACCACGCAGCTTTTATGCTTACTCTAATGCCCAGTGGAAGTTCGGATCTCTTCAGCTATGGATTCAGCAGAGTGTTGGCAACTTTCACGCACCATGCGCCTTAGCACTCATTGACACTGCTCTGTGATTTAACGTAGTCTTCCGCCTCGTGGCTGAGTTGCTGTTGTTCCTAGATGCTTCCACTTTCTAATAATATCACTTACAGTTGACCCTGGAATATCCAGCAAGGTTGAAATTTCACGAACCGTCTTATTGCAAAGGTGGAATCCTATCACAGTACCAGGCTGGAAGTCAGTGAGCTCTTCTGAACGACCCATTTTGTATCACAAATGTTTGCAAATGGAGACTGCATGGCTAGGTGCTTGATTTTATACATCTCTGGCAATGGGTCTGATTGAAACACCTCAATTCAATAATTAAAATGTATGGCCAAATACTTTTGTCCATATAGTGTATGTTTGAATCTAATATAATGTTATTTGGATTTGAACTGTTAAAACTTGTTGGCGCAGGGAGAAACATAATTTCCCTGGCATGAAATTCACTGTACTGATAATATGGGAGTGGTGCAATTTTTATTTAGAATTCTTACCCACTGGCTTTAAAACATTTTGTCTGACTTGTGTTGTTATAATAAAATCCATTCTATTCTGCTTGTCCATACATATTTGAGTTCATAATTATGGTTGCAATGTGGCCCAGTTTTCTGGATGCTGTTTGTTCAAAGCATGTGACCTTTATCTTTATCAGAACTAATTGTGTGCAAACTTTCTAGTGGTTTACAAAAGTGGTTACAGCCTTGTGCCGTTTTATTCCTATTCATATCAATGGTCCAGTCATTTCATTCTAAGGCTGTGCACTACACATAGAAACTAGAGATGAGCGCACTCGGATTTCGTGAATCCGAGCCCACCCGAACGTTTCTGATCCGAGTCGGATCCGAGACAGATCCGGGTATTGGCGCCAAATGAAAACCTGAAACCGAGGCTCGGAGTCATAATCCCGCTGTCGGATCTCGCAATACTCGGATCCTATAAATTCCCCGCTAGTCGCCGCCATCTTCACTCGGGCATTGATCAGGGTAGAGGGAGGGTGTGTTAGGTGGTCCTCTGTCCTGGTAGATCTCGTCCTGTGCCGTTTAGTTCTGTGCTGTGCTGTGTTCTGCAGTATCAGTCCAGTGGTGCTGTGTGCTGTGCTCTGTCAATTTTGAGTTCAGTGGTGCTGCTGGGTCCTGTGCTGTGTCCTGTTCAGTCCAGTGGTGCTGTGTCCTGTGCTCTGTCCTTCTAAGGGCATAGTTATTTCCCCATTATTCCCCATTTTCAAAAAAATAAAAAAAAAGTTATAAAAAAAAATACAAAAAAATAATTAAAAAAAAAATTAATTACAACAAAATTTGCAAAACCAATCCTGTAGTATAAGTCCATTGGTACTGCAATATTACCAAGTTCACACATTCAGCAGTAAAAGTCCAGTGGTACTGCAATATTACAAAGTTCACACATTCTGCAGTATCAGTCCAGTGGTGCTGTGTCCTGTGCTCTGTCCTTCTGAGTTCAGTGGTGCTGCTGGGTCCTGTGCTGTGTCCTGTTCAGTCCAGTGGTGCTGTGTGCTGTGCTCTGTGCTTCTAAGGGCATAGTTATTTCCCCATTATTCCCAAGTTTTTAAAAAATAAAATAAAACTTATAAAAAAAAAATACAAAAAAAAATGATAAAAAAAAGTAATTATAACAAAATTTGCAAAACCAATCCAGCAGTATAAGTCCATTGGTACTGCAATATTACCAAGTTCTCACATTCTGCAGTATCTTGTGCTACATATAATGGAGACCAAAAATTTGGAGGATAAAGTAGGGAAAGATCAAGACCCACTTCCTCCTAATGCTGAAGCTGCTGCCACTAGTCATGACATAGACGATGAAATGCCATCAACGTCGTCTTCCAAGCCCGATGCCCAATCTCCTAGTACAGGGCATGTAAAATCCAAAAAGCCCAAGTTAAGTAAAAGTAGCAAAAAGAGAAACTTAAAATCATCTGCGGAGAAACGTAAAGTTGCCAATAAGCCATTTAAGACACGCAGTGGCAAGGAACGGATTAGCCCCTGTTCATGACTAGTGGTTCAGCTTCACCCAAGGAACTAAGCCCTCCTCCCCCCCCTCCCTACAAAAAATTGAAGAGAGTTATGCTGTCAGCAACAACACAGCAAACAACTCTGCCTTCTAAAGAGACATTATCACAAATCCCCAAGGCGAGTCCAAGGGTGTTGGTGGTTGTCAAGCCTGACCTTCCCATCACTGTATGGGAAGAGGTGGCTCGGGAGGAGGCTATTGATGTAGCTGGCGGTGTGGAGGAACTTGATGATGATGATGCTGATGTGGTTATTGTAAATGAGGCAGCAGTGGGGGAAACAGCTGATGTCCATGGGATTAAAAAGCCCATTGTCATGCCGGGTCAGAAGACCAAAAAATGCACCTCTTCGGTCTGGAGTTATTTTTATCCCAATCCGGACAACAATTGTATTGCCATATGTAGCTTATATAAAGCTCAAATAAGCAGGGGTAAGGATCTTGCCCACCTAGGGACATCCTCCCTTATACGTCACCTGAATAACCTTCATAGTTCAGTGGTTAGTTCAGGAACTGGGGCTAGGACCGTCATTGGTACAGGGACACCTAAATCCCGTGGTCCAGTTGGATACACACCAGCAACACCCTCCTCGTCAACTTCCTCCACGATCTCCATCAGATTCAGTCCTGCAGCCCAAGTCAGCAGCCAGACTGAGTCCTCTTCAATACGGGATTCATCCGAGGAATCCTGCAGCGGTACGCCTACTACTGCCACTGCTGCTGTTGCTGCTGTTAGTCGGTCATCTTCCCAGAGGGGAAGTCGTAAGACCGCTAAGTCTTTCACAAAACAATTGACCGTCCAACAGTTGTTTGCCATGACCACAAAATACGATAGTAGTCACCCTATTGCAAAGCGTATAACTGCGGCTGTTACTGCTATGTTGGTGTTAGACGTGCGCCCGGTATCCGCCATCAGTGGAGTGGGATTTAGAGGGTTGATGGAGGTATTGTGTCCCCGATACCAAATCCCGTCGAGATTCCACTTCACTAGGCAGGCGATACCAAAAATGTACAGAGAAGTATGATCAAGTGTCCTCAGTGCTCTAAAAAATGCGGTTGTACCCACTGTCCACTTAACCATGGACATGTGGACAAGTGGTTCTGGGCAAACGAAGGACTATATGACTGTGACAGCCGACTGGGTAGATGCATCCCCTTCCGCAGCAACAGCAACAGCTGCATCAGTAGCATCATCTACAAAATGGCTGCTCGTGCAAAGGCAGGCAACATTGTGTATTACAGGCTTTAATAAGAGGCACAACACTGACAACATATTAGAGAAACTGAGGGAAATTATCTCCCAGTGGCTTACCCCACTTAGACTCTCATGGGGATTTGTGGTGTCAGACAATGCCAGTAACATTGTGCGGGCATTAAATATGGGCAATTTCCAGTACGTCCCATGTTTTGCCCACACCATTAATTTGGTGGTGCAGCATTACCTCAAGAGTGACAGGGGTGTGCAGGAGATGCTTGCGGTGGCGCGCAAAATTGCTGGACACTTTCGGCATTCAGCCAGTGCCTACCGCAGACTAGAGGCACATAAAAAAACAATGAACCTGCCCTGCCATCACCTCAAACAAGAGGTTGTGACGTACTGGAACTCCACCCTCTATATGCTGCAGAGGATGGAGGAGCAGCAAAAGGCCATTCAGGCCTACACAGCCACCTACGACATAGGCAAAGGAGTGGGGATGCGCCTGAGTCAAGCGCAGTGGAGACTGATTTCTGTGTTGTGCAAGGTTCTCCAGCCGTTTGAACTTGCCACATGAGAAGTCAGTTCCGACACTGCCAGCTTGAGTCAGGTCATTCCCCTGATCAGGCTGTTGCAGAAGCAGCTGGAGAAAGTGAGGGAGGAGCTGGTAAACCATTGCGATTCCACCAAGCATGTAGCTCTTGTGGATGTAGCCCTTCGTACGCTTTGCCAGGATCCGAGGGTGGTCACTCTTTTAAAGTCAGAGGAATACATTCTGGCCACCGTGCTCGATCCTCGGTTTAAAGCGTATGTTGTGTCTCTGTTTCCAGCGGACACAAGTCTACAGCGGTGCAAAGACCTGCTGGTCAGGAGATTGTCCTCTGAAGAGGACCGTGACATGCCAACAGCTCCACCCTCATTTTCTTCCACATCTTTGGCTGCTAGGAAAAAGCTCAGTTTTCCTAAAAGAGACGCTGGCGGGGATGCTGATAATGTGGTGCCCCAAAATCTGAGTACCCTGGGGTGTATCTATATGTTTTTAATTTATTAATTTAATTTGTTAATTGTTAAAAGTGTTTATAAAGATTTAAAAAAAAATAAAAAATATTTTCTTTAGGGAGAAGTGACAGTTGGGAGTGGTTGGTGGTTGCCGGGAGTAACAGGAAGGAGGAGTGTGTGGCATAGCAACAAGTCCACTAACTTTGGTAATAACTGTGAACTCCCAGAAGGCAGGGGGAGAGGAAAGAGAGATCCCTGTGTCTGCATAGACTGAGATAGAAAAATAGGGACAGAATGAAAATCGGACAAAGTGATCTATAAGCAGATTAAAGTGAAGTAAGTGTAAGAAGAGAAGATAAGAAGTGAGCCAAAGAGAGGTGTGAGTAAAAAGGAAAGTACTGAAAACAAATAAGCAGTATAGAGATCTGTGACATCACACTAAACAGACTGAGCTATGTACTGAGAACAGTGTGAGAGGAGAGAAAATAGAGAGGTCTGTGAATACACACAAATGAGACTGTGTAATACAAAAGATCATCAGCTTATTTGGCGTGAAAAAGTAATTTATGGGCCCCAACCACGTGCAGCACTTCTACTAAATTCCTGTGCACAATTCAACCCAGGACTGAGTGTAAATATGGTAACGTTACCAAATGTTTTTGTGGAATATTAATGTTAAGTGATTTACCTGAAAATTAATTTATTATTATTATATGTTAAATGCTATTGTGCTCTATGTTGATCAAATAAATATTTTTTCATTACCATTGAGTTGAAGGGGTCAGTGGCGCAGTGGCCAAATAACCAAATAACCAAAATTATCTTTACCGCATTATTAATAAACCCAAGATATTTGACCAATCCTTGTCCCTCTCATTGAAGTATTTATCTCCTGACCACCGGATGTCCGAATACAAAAGAACCTGAATCGTGTCTGGAGGACAAGGTAAGGGAAGGAAATCCCATCTGTACTCGACCACCACAATAACATCTGGTCCGGACTGAAGGACCTGCCAACCATTGCAGACATGTCTACTGTCGCTGCATTGGATGCTGTCACAATTGAAAAAATGGTGGAGGATTATTTTGCTGACACCATCCAAATAGACATGTCAGACAGTCCATATTGTTACTGGCAGGGAGAAAAGGCAGTTTGGAAGCCCCTGTACAAACTGGCTCTATTTTACCTAAGTTGTCCCCCCTCCAGTGTGTACTCGGAAAGAGTTTTTAGTGCAGTGGGGAACCTGGTCAGTGAGCGGCAAAGGAGGTTGCTTCCTCACAACGTTGAAAAAATGATGTTTATAAAAATGAATAATCAATTCCTCAATGAAGTACAGCACTGTCCTCCAGATAGTACAGAGGGACCTGTGGTTGTGGAGTCCAGCGGGGACGAATTGATAATGTGTGATGAGGAGGAAGTACACACTGTAGGGGGAGAGGAATCAGAGGTAGAGGATGAGGACGACATCTTTCCTCAGTAGAGCCTGTTTAGTTTGTACAGGGAGAGATGAATTGTTTTTTTGGTGTGGGGGCCCAAACAAACCAATCATTTCAGCCACAGTTGTTTGGTAGGCCCTGTCGCTGAAATGATTGGTTTGTTATAGTGTGCATGTCCTATTTCAACAACATAAGGGTGGGTGGGAGGGCCCAAGGACAATTCCATTGAAACTCTTTTTTTGGCATTATGTGACCATTCAACAGTCGTTTGCCATGTTCAAAAAGTAAAACAAAATGTCAACAAATTCAAAAAATTAAACCAAAAGTAAAATGCCCTGTCATTAGCAAATTTTTTAAATAATATTGTGGGGAACACTACACTATGCAGTCCATAAACTTTTTTGGCGGAATTCAGACCCGGGGAGGTTTTTTTTATTATATTGTGGCCCCGGTAAAAAATTGTGTACCGGGGCCACCCCACTACGCAGTCAAGAAACGTTTTTTGGGGAATTCAGACCCGTGGAGGGTTTTTTAATTATATTGTGGTGACCACTCCTCTACGCAGACCAGGTACAATTTTTGGTGGGATTCAGACCATTTGAGGGTTTTTAAATTATATTGTGGTGACCATTCTACGCAGTCCAGGTACAATTTTGGGTGTAATTAAGACCAGTTGATGCCGGTTTTCTTATTATATTGTAGGGACCACTCCTCTACGCAGTCCAGATACAATTTTTGGTGTAATTAAGACCAGTTGATGCCGGTTTTCTTATTATATTGTAGGGACCACTCCTCTACGCAGTCCAGGTGCAAATTTTGGTGTAATTAAGACCAGTTGGTGCCGGTTTTCTTATTATATTGTGGGGACCACTGCTCTACGCAGTCCAGGTACAATTTTTGGTGGGATTCAGACCATTTGAGGGTTTTTAAATTATATTGTGGTGACCACTCCTATACGCAGTGCAGGTACAATTTTTGGTGTAATTAAGACCAGTTGATGCCGGTTTTCTTATTATATTGTAGGGACCACTCCTCTACGCAGTCCAGATACAATTTTTGGTGTAATTAAGACCAGTTGATGCCGGTTTTCTTATTATATTGTAGGGACCACTCCTCTACGTAGTCCAGATACAATTTTTAGTGTAATTAAGACCAGTTGATGCCGGTTTTCTTATTATATTGTGGGGACCACTGCTCTACGCAGTCCAGGTACAATTTTTGGTGGGATTCAGACCATTTGAGGGTTCTTAAATTATATTGTGGTGACCACTCCTATACGCAGTGCAGGTACAATTTTTGGTGTAATTAAGACCAGTTGATGTCGGTTTTCTTATTATATTGTGGAGACCACTCCTCTACGCAGTCCAGGTACAATTTTTGGTGGGATTCAGACCATTTGAGGGTTTTTAAATTATATTTTGGTGACCACTCTACGCAGTCCAGGTACAATTTTGGGTGTAATTAAGACCAGTTGATGCCGGTTTTCTTATTATATTGTAGGGACCACTCCTCTACGCAGTCCAGGTGCAAATTTTGGTGTAATTAAGACCAGTTGGTGCCGGTTTTCTTATTATATTGTGGGGACCACTCCTCTACGCAGTCCAGGTACAATTTTTGGTGGGATTCAGACCAGTTGAGGGTTTTTAAATTATATTGTGGTGACCACTCCTCTACGCAGTCCATGTACATTTTTTGGTGTAATTAAGACCAGTTGATGCCGGTTTTCTTATTATATTGTAGGGACCACTCCTCTACGCAGTCCAGATACAATTTTTAGTGTAATTAAGACCAGTTGATGTCGGTTTTCTTACTATATTGTGGGGACCACTCCTCTACGCAGTCCAGGTACAATTTTTGGTGGGATTCAGACCATTTGAGGGTTTTTAAATTATATTGTGGTGACCACTCCTATACGCAGTCCAGGTACAATTTTTGGTGTAATTAAGACCAGTTGATGTCGGTTTTCTTATTATATTGTGGGGACCACTCCTCTACGCAGTCCAGGTACAATTTTTGGTGGGATTCAGACCATTTGAGGGTTTTTAAATTATATTGTGGTGACCACTCTACGCAGTCCAGGTACAATTTTGGGTGTAATTAAGACCAGTTGATGCCTGTTTTCTTATTATATTGTAGGGACCACTCCTCTACGCAGTCCAGATACAATTTTTGGTGTAATTAAGACCAGTTGATGCCGGTTTTCTTATTATATTGTAGGGATCACTCCTCTACGCAGTCCAGATACAATTTTTGGTGTAATTAAGACCAGTTGATGCCGGTTTTCTTATTATATTGTAGGGACCACTCCTCTACGCAGTCCAGGTACAATTTTTGGTGGGATTCAGACCATTTGAGGGTTTTTAAATTATATTGTGGTGACCACTCCTCTACGCAGTCCAGGTACAATTTTTGGTGGGATTCAGACCAGTTGAGGTTTTTTAAATTATATTGTGGTGACCACTCCTCTACGCAGTCCAGGTACAATTTTTGGTGTAATTAAGACCAGTTGATGCCGGTTTTCTTATTATATTGTGGTGACCACTCCTCTACGCAGTCCAGGTACAATTTTTGGTGGGATTCAGACCATTTGAGGGTTTTTAAATTATATTGTGGTGACCACTCCTCTACGTAGTCCAGATACAATTTTTGGTGTAATTAAGACCAGTTGATGCCGGTTTTCTTATTATATTGTAGGGACCACTCCTCTACGTAGTCCAGATACAATTTTTAGTGTAATTAAGACCAGTTGATGTCGGTTTTCTTACTATATTGTGGGGACCACTCCTCTACGCAGTCCAGGTACAATTTTTGGTGGGATTCAGACCATTTGAGGGTTTTTAAATTATATTGTGGTGACCACTCCTATACGCAGTGCAGGTACAATTTTTGGTGTAATTAAGACCAGTTGATGTCGGTTTTCTTATTATATTGTGGAGACCACTCCTCTACGCAGTCCAGGTACAATTTTTGGTGGGATTCAGACCATTTGAGGGTTTTTAAATTATATTTTGGTGACCACTCTACGCAGTCCAGGTACAATTTTGGGTGTAATTAAGACCAGTTGATGCCGGTTTTCTTATTATATTGTAGGGACCACTCCTCTACGCAGTCCAGGTGCAAATTTTGGTGTAATTAAGACCAGTTGGTGCCGGTTTTCTTATTATATTGTGGGGACCACTCCTCTACGCAGTCCAGGTACAATTTTTGGTGTAATTAAGACCAGTTGATGCCGGTTTTCTTATTATATTGTAGGGATCACTCCTCTACGCAGTCCAGATACAATTTTTGGTGTAATTAAGACCAGTTGATGCCGGTTTTCTTATTATATTGTAGGGACCACTCCTCTACGCAGTCCAGGTACAATTTTTGGTGGGATTCAGACCATTTGAGGGTTTTTAAATTATATTGTGGTGACCACTCCTCTACGCAGTCCAGGTACAATTTTTGGTGGGATTCAGACCAGTTGAGGTTTTTTAAATTATATTGTGGTGACCACTCCTCTACGCAGTCCAGGTACAATTTTTGGTGTAATTAAGACCAGTTGATGCCGGTTTTCTTATTATATTGTGGTGACCACTCCTCTACGCAGTCCAGGTACAATTTTTGGTGGGATTCAGACCATTTGAGGGTTTTTAAATTATATTGTGGTGACCACTCCTCTACGTAGTCCAGATACAATTTTTGGTGTAATTAAGACCAGTTGATGCCGGTTTTCTTATTATATTGTAGGGACCACTCCTCTACGTAGTCCAGATACAATTTTTAGTGTAATTAAGACCAGTTGATGTCGGTTTTCTTACTATATTGTGGGGACCACTCCTCTACGCAGTCCAGGTACAATTTTTGGTGGGATTCAGACCATTTGAGGGTTTTTAAATTATATTGTGGTGACCACTCCTATACGCAGTGCAGGTACAATTTTTGGTGTAATTAAGACCAGTTGATGTCGGTTTTCTTATTATATTGTGGAGACCACTCCTCTACGCAGTCCAGGTACAATTTTTGGTGGGATTCAGACCATTTGAGGGTTTTTAAATTATATTTTGGTGACCACTCTACGCAGTCCAGGTACAATTTTGGGTGTAATTAAGACCAGTTGATGCCGGTTTTCTTATTATATTGTAGGGACCACTCCTCTACGCAGTCCAGGTGCAAATTTTGGTGTAATTAAGACCAGTTGGTGCCGGTTTTCTTATTATATTGTGGGGACCACTCCTCTACGCAGTCCAGGTACAATTTTTGGTGGGATTCAGACCAGTTGAGGGTTTTTAAATTATATTGTGGTGACCACTCCTCTACGCAGTCCAGGTACATTTTTTGGTGTAATTAAGACCAGTTGATGCCGGTTTTCTTATTATATTGTAGGGACCACTCCTCTACGCAGTCCAGATACAATTTTTGGTGTAATTAAGACCAGTTGATGCCGGTTTTCTTATTATATTGTAGGGACCACTCCTCTACGTAGTCCAGATACAATTTTTAGTGTAATTAAGACCAGTTGATGTCGGTTTTCTTACTATATTGTGGGGACCACTCCTCTACGCAGTCCAGGTGCAAATTTTGGTGTAATTAAGACCAGTTGGTGCCGGTTTTCTTATTATATTGTGGGGACCACTCCTCTACGCAGTCCAGGTACAATTTTTGGTGGGATTCAGACCAGTTGAGGGTTTTTAAATTATATTGTGGTGACCACTCCTCTACGCAGTCCAGGTACATTTTTTGGTGTAATTAAGACCAGTTGATGCCGGTTTTCTTATTATATTGTAGGGACCACTCCTCTACGCAGTCCAGATACAATTTTTGGTGTAATTAAGACCAGTTGATGCCGGTTTTCTTATTATATTGTAGGGACCACTCCTCTACGTAGTCCAGATACAATTTTTAGTGTAATTAAGACCAGTTGATGTCGGTTTTCTTACTATATTGTGGGGACCACTCCTCTACGCAGTCCAGGTACAATTTTTGGTGGGATTCAGACCATTTGAGGGTTTTTAAATTATATTGTGGTGACCACTCCTATACGCAGTCCAGGTACAATTTTTGGTGTAATTAAGACCAGTTGATGTCGGTTTTCTTATTATATTGTGGGGACCACTCCTCTACGCAGTCCAGGTACAATTTTTGGTGGGATTCAGACCATTTGAGGGTTTTTAAATTATATTGTGGTGACCACTCTACGCAGTCCAGGTACAATTTTGGGTGTAATTAAGACCAGTTGATGCCTGTTTTCTTATTATATTGTAGGGACCACTCCTCTACGCAGTCCAGATACAATTTTTGGTGTAATTAAGACCAGTTGATGCCGGTTTTCTTATTATATTGTAGGGATCACTCCTCTACGCAGTCCAGATACAATTTTTGGTGTAATTAAGACCAGTTGATGCCGGTTTTCTTATTATATTGTAGGGACCACTCCTCTACGCAGTCCAGGTACAATTTTTGGTGGGATTCAGACCATTTGAGGGTTTTTAAATTATATTGTGGTGACCACTCCTCTACGCAGTCCAGGTACAATTTTTGGTGGGATTCAGACCAGTTGAGGTTTTTTAAATTATATTGTGGTGACCACTCCTCTACGCAGTCCAGGTACAATTTTTGGTGTAATTAAGACCAGTTGATGCCGGTTTTCTTATTATATTGTGGTGACCACTCCTCTACGCAGTCCAGGTACAATTTTTGGTGGGATTCAGACCATTTGAGGGTTTTTAAATTATATTGTGGTGACCACTCCTCTACGTAGTCCAGATACAATTTTTGGTGTAATTAAGACCAGTTGATGCCGGTTTTCTTATTATATTGTAGGGACCACTCCTCTACGCAGTCCAGGTACAATTTTTGGTGGGATTCAGACCAGTTGAGGGTTTTTAAATTATATTGTGGTGACCACTCCTCTACGCAGTCCAGGTACAATTTTTGGTGGGATTCAGACCAGTTGAGGGTTTTTAAATTATATTGTGGGGACCACTGCACTACGCAGTCCAGAAAGATACCTCGATGCAAAGTTTTGGACTAATAACAATATTGTGAGGTGTTCAGAATACACTGTAAATTTGTGGAAATGATTGTTATTGAATGTTATTGAGGTTAATAATAGCGTAGGAGTGAAAATAAGCCCAAAAACTTGATTTTTGAACTTTTTATGCTTTTTTAAAAAAAAATCCGAATCCAAAACCTTAAATCCGAACCAAAACCTTTCGGCAGGTGTTTAGTGAAACAAATCCGAACCCAAAACCTCAAGCAAATCCGAATCCAAAACACAAAACACGAGACTCCAAAAGTCGCCGGTGCACATCCCTAATAGAAACCCCATTGAAATGTATAGTTAATTGAAATGAATGGGAAATTAATATGAATGGAGCTCCACAGCATTGTTAATTGTTTTTTCATTGTTAGTTGCTTTTCCCTCAGACTAATAGAGATTCTATTAGTCTTTATTGATTTGTGATCAAAGCAAGGAGTTACTAGTACCCCCCCTTAAAGTCAATCATAAGTAGAGATGTTCACTTTCCCCTGTGTTTTGGTTTTGGTTTTGGATCTGAATTAACTACATGTTTTGGTTTTGGCAAAACCGCCCTTGCGTGTTTTGGTTTTGGATCTGCATTTTAAGGAAAAAACAGCTAAAATATGCTAAAATAACAGAATTTTGCTCTTATTTTGTTCCTACATTACTATTAACCTCAATAACACTAATGTCCAGTCAATTTTGACCACCTCACAGGTTACAATATTATTTTCATCCACTCTCAGACATAGACTTCAGCGAGCTGGCTGGATGCTAAGCGAAAGAGCAATGACACAAACACACGGCAGTTCATAGCACATCTAGGAAACATTACCACACAGCAGTGGCAGAAAAGAAAAGTGGCGCAAGATGGAATTGTCCTTAGCCCTCCCACCCACACTTATGTAAGATATTGAAAAAGACATGTACAGTTTAACAAAGCAAGTGCTCCAGCGACAAGGAGTGCAAATTTTATGGCTGAAGTGCTTGGTTTGTTAGGGCCCCCACAAAACAAGCTAACAATGGGCTTAAGGCACCTAAGCAAACAGTGCTGTTACTGAACTCTACTGTGGCAATTCATGCACCAGTGGAAACAGTTCTTGCCAGTGATAAGAAGAAGGGCATTGTCATGCCTGGGTATAAGACCAAAAAATCCACCTCTTATGTGTCCAATTATTTTTACCCAAATCCTGACAACAGTTGTCTAGTCTTTTGTAGCATTGTAAAGCCACAGTCAGTATAGGTAAGGACCTAAACCATCTAGAAACCTCATCCATGTTAAGCCATTTGAAGCGAGTTCATGGCCAGTTGTTGGGAAAATCAGAAACTTATGCTAAAAAATAACAACAAGCAGTTCAGCATCAGCTACCTCCCTTCTTTCAGCTAAATCCCAGCACCTGCAATCTACACCCCCAACACCTTCATCATCAATATCCTCACAAGTGATCAGAGTTAGTCCTGCATCCAAGTTGCTAAGGCGTGTTGACTCCTCCCCCATCCAGGTCCCCAAAGAATACTCGAGCGTTAGGCCCACTGCTGCTGCTCCTGCTGCTGGGGGTGGATCTTCAACCCAGAAGCAGCCCAAGAAGAAGACTACTAGTAGTTTACAACAATTGACTGTTAAATATTTCTTTGCAAGAGGAAGCAAGTATGGCAACTGTCAACCAGCCGCACAGCGGATCACAGGCACCAAGGCGACTATACTAGTATTAGATCTGCATCCAATATCCACTATTAATGCAGCAGGAATAAGACAGTTAATTGAGGTCCTGTGTCCCCGTTACCAAATTACATCTCAACACCATTTTACTAGACAAGCAATTCTTCATCTGTACCAGGAGGTTACAAAAAAGAAAATTATTGGTCTACAAAATGCCATTCTACCCACTGTACACTTAACCACAGATCTGGGGACAAGAGGAACTGGGAAAAATAAAGATTATATGACTGTGACAGCCCACTGGGTTGGTAAATCGCCTTCAGCAGCAGGAACAGAAGCAGCAGCAAACAAACAACGCCAGATCTTTCAGATGCAGCCTACTCTGTGTATCATCTGCTTCACTAAGAGGCATAACACTCAGAGCCGGATTTAGACCTCATAGGGCCCTAGGCAAGATACTGGTTTGGGCCCCCCCACCCCGCCTCCCACTCCGAGCGCCTTTAATCCCCCCCCTCCCCAGTGAAACAATCCATAGCAATGCATTTTTTTAATTATTTTTTTAAAGCATAGATTATATTAACTGTTAATACCTACTAGTGCAGACAATGATATACCAATAAATATTAACTTTTAATTAAATCCTTACATAAAACAGAGCACAAATAATGTTATACATAGCTATAATTAAGTACATTTAAATAATAGGAGTTTTTTCAATAATCTGTTATAATGATTACTTTTCATTACTCACGTTTGCTGATGAAAAGAAAGGTAATTTCAGTCCCAGACGGTTGATATTATTGGTCCAACTCTGCACAGTGTACCTCGATCCTCCGTATGATGTCACTTCAGTCCCTGCACGCCCAGTCCAGGCACACTGAGCCTGTGTAAGCTCTCACAGCTCCCTCCTACAAAAAATGTTTTTGGGCAAATAAGTTGAAGTACAGAAGAGAAAAAAATGTCCCCAACTTCATCACTTTTATCACTTTTGCTCCTCCTTCACAGTTTCCCGTTTACTACACTCTACTCCCTTCATCATCACACTGTGCCCTCCATCATGCTTTTGCCCTTTTATCATCACACTGTGCACCCTTCACCATCACACTGTGCCCTCCATATATTTACTACCCTTGTTTATTTCCCCTCACACGGCCTGTTCCACATTTCTGTCATCATGCCCCTCTGCTCCAAATTATATCATTATGCCCCTCATGCCCCTCTGCTCCAAATTATATCATTATGCCCCTCATGCCCCTCTGCTCCAAATTATATCATTATGCCCCTCTAGCCCCTCTGCTCCATATTATATCATTATGCCCCTCTAGCCCCTCTGCTCCATATTATATCATTATGCCCCTCATGCCCCTCTGCTCCAAATTATATCATTATGCCCCTCATGCCCCTCTGCTCCATATTATATCATTATGCCCCTCATGCCCCTCTGCTCCATATTATATCATTATGCCCCTCATGCCCCTCTGCTCCAAATTATATCATTATGCCCCTCATGCCCCTCTGCTCCATATTATATCATTATGCCCCTCATGCCCCTCTGCTCCAAATTATATCATTATGCCCCTCATGCCCCTCTGCTCCAAATTATATCATTATGCCCCTCTAGCCCCTCTGCTCCATATTATATCATTATGCCCCTCTAGCCCCTCTGCTCCATATTATATCATTATGCCCCTCATGCCCCTCTGCTCCAAATTATATCATTATGCCCCTCATGCCCCTCTGCTCCATATTATATCATTATGCCCCTCTAGCCCCTCTGCTCCATATTATATCATTATGCCCCTCATGCCCCTCTGCTCCAAATTATATCATTATGCCCCTCATGCCCCTCTGCTCCAAATTATATCATTATGCCCCTCTAGCCCCTCTGCTCCATATTATATCATTATGCCCCTCTAGCCCCTCTGCTCCATATTATATCATTATGCCCCTCATGCCCCTCTGCTCCAAATTATATCATTATGCCCCTCATGCCCCTCTGCTCCATATTATATCATTATGCCCCTCTAGCCCCTCTGCTCCATATTATATCATTATGCCCCTCATGCCCCTCTGCTCCAAATTATATCATTATGCCCCTCATGCCCCTCTGCTCCATATTATATCATTATGCCCCTCATGCCCCTCTGCTCCAAATTATATCATTATGCCCCTCATGCCCCTCTGCTCCAAATTATATAATTTTGCCCCTCATGCCCCTCTGCTCCATATTATATCATTATGCCCCTCATGCCCCTCTGCTCCATATTATATCATTATGCCCCTCATGCCCCTCTGCTCCATATTATATCATTATGCCCCTCTAGCCCCTCTGCTCCATATTATATCATTATGCCCCTCATGCCCCTCTGCTCCATATTATCTCATTATGCCCCTCATGCCCCTCTGCTCCATATTATATCATTATGCCCCTCATGCCCCTCTGCTCCAAATTATATCATTATGCCCCTCATGCCCCTCTGCTCCATATTCTATCATTATGCCCCTCATGCCCCTCTGCTCCATATTATATCATTATGCCCCTCTTGCCCCTCTGCTCCATATTCTATCATTATGCCCCTCATGCCCCTCTGCTCCATATTCTATAATTTTGCCTCTCCAGCCCCTCTGCTTCATATTTCTATCATTATGCCCCTCATGCCCCACATTTCTGTCATCATGCCCCCTCCCTTAATGCCTGTTCCAAATTCCTCTTTCATGGGCCCTCCGTTAGTTAACTTACCTTTTAATTTCCTTTTCCTTTTCTCTGTTCTGTTCTCCTTGTTTACTTCTTTTTTTCTATGGCGTGCTGCCACTGCTCCTCCTCTCTGCTCCGGCAGTGCTCCTCTCCTTCTCTGCCACTGAAAATGACGTCGGGCGTGATGACATCATCACGCCCGACGTCATTTTCAGTGGCAGAGAAGGAGAAGAGACTGCCGGTTCCCGACGGTCAGCTGACTTTTTTTTCCTTCTTTTTTTCTTTTCCCTTAAATCCTTTATTAGCGTTATGCTGGCGGCCAGAGGGGGATGGCAGGCGGAGGGGAGCGCCCCTCTGCCTTGCCTTCCCCGCTCACCGTCAGCTCTGGCAGGGCCCTCAGGGTACCGCTGGGCCCTAGGCAGTTGCCTAGGTTGCCTAGCGGTAAATCCGGCCCTGATAACACTGACAACCTGTTTGAAAAACTAAGGGATGTCATTGCAACATGGCTTATCCTGCTTGGACTCTTTTGAGGATATGTAATTTCTGGTAACGCCACCAATATTGTTAGAGCATTACAGCGGGGGAATTCCATCACATTCTTTGTTTTGCTCACACAATCAACTTGGTGGTACAGAACGTTTTAAAAAATGACAGTGACATGCAGGGGATTCTTTCTGTGTCCCAAAATATTTAGGGTCATTTTCGTCATTCTGCAACAGCATGTAGGAGAATGCAGCAGCTGCAAGAAGAATAGAATTTAGGGGAAATGTACTTTAGTCCAGTGCAGTGGAGAATACTTTCCGTTATGTGCAAAGTGCTGAAACCACTGAAAGTAGTCACCTGTGAAGAGAGTGCAGACACTGTTAGCTTGAGGCAAGTGATTCCCCTAATTAGACTTTTAGAAAAGCAGCTAGAGAAATTGAAGGAGGAAATGAAACAAAGCAATTCGGCAAACTATCTTGGACTTGTAGATTAAGTACTTTATTTGCTTCGCCAGGATCCAAGAGTTATCAACATCTTGAAACCGGATCATTACATTTTGGCAACTGTGCTAATCCTAGGTCCTACTCTTTCTTTCCAACTGACCCATATCTCAAGAGATGTAATGAGTTCCTGGTCAGCAAGCTGACAGCTCAAGTGGTGCATCACACTTCAACATCTCCTCTTTCAGTTTATATGGAAACTGCTGCTAGGAAAAAACTTATCTTTCCCAAGGCACCCAGTGGTGATGCAGATGAGTCAGCACAACATTTTGACATTTGGTCAGGTCTTAAAGAATTGCCCAAGAATCGTGACAGCTCTACTGTAAAATGAATTACAAATTCCATGAGGAAGGCCATTACCGGCAATTACATCAAAGTACACAGACTTCTGTGATGGTGGATTCTAGCGGGGATGAATAAAGATTGTTTGCGGATGATATACACACTGATGAGGGTGAATATGATGATAGTGTAGATTGCAGGTGCTGAGATGTAGCTGAGAGAAGGAGCTAGCTGATGCTGGTATGCTTGGTAATATTTTCGGTAGAATGGCATGTTAACAATTTTATGTTTTTCTACAGTAAACGTTCACCTTTAATAGAGAGGGGGTTTTTTTCTTTAAATTTGTACAAGTTTTTTATTTACATTTTTGTTTCCCTGACTTAAAGCCACTATGCACTTGAACATAGGCTTTAACACATGAGGTAGAGGGATAAGTATCATCATGACTGAGACCGAAGAGAGTGACAGAACAATGTGACTGAAGACTGGAGAGTGACAAGAACACTGCATCACTCCTGTTTTTGTATGAGCTATGGAGCAGTAGACTGTCACTGGAGATGTTTAATAACACTGCCAGCCCTATTATTTGAATTTCAGCAATAAACATTGACACCTCTCCATTTTCTGGGTGAGCTATTGTACAGTACAATGTGACTGCTGATTTTGAAGAACACTGCCAGCCCTATTATTTCTATTTCAGCAATGACAATTAGCAATGAAGCAAAGGAGCTTTCCTGTTTTTCTGTTAGCTATATAACACAGTAGAATGTGACTGCAGATTTTGAAGAACACTGCCAGCCCTATTATTTCTATTCCAACAATGACAATTAGCAATGAAGCAATGGAGCTGTACTGTTTGTGTGTTAGCTGTGCAACACAGTACAATGTGACTGCAGAGTTAGAACAAAACTGCCAGCCCTTTTATTTCTATTTCAGCAATGACAATTTGCAATGGAGCTCTCCTGTCTGCGTGTTAGCTATATAACACAGTACAATGTGACTGCACGTTTAGAACAATACTCAGCCCTATTATTTCAGATCTGCTCAGATCTGCTATGTTCGAGTGGGCTCGGTTCTCGGGGAACCGAGCCTGAGCATATCTAATCATAAGTGGCTAGTATGCAGGGGTGGGCTGGCCCGGGGGGCAGGGGGGCACCTGTCCCCCGGGCCGGGCCAAAAAAGATAAATTCGGGCTGGGTGTCTGTAATAGTGACTGGCCCCTCCCCCGGGCCAGCCACCTTCTCTAATTGTCCGCGGCGCAGATCCCTTTAACTTTGACCTCCTCCTAATGACACATGGGACGCGCACCACGTCATAGGTGCCGTCCCATGGGCGAACAGATGAAGAACTGCACAGCGCGCCGATGAACCAGGTGAGTGTATGTTTGTGTCAGAATAATAAATTAATGTGTGTATGTTTGGGAGGCAGTATATGTATGTATGTATGTGTGAGAAGGGGCCAGTGTATGAATGTATTTTGTGTGTGTGAGGGGGCCACTATATGAATGTATTGTGTGTGTGAGAGGGCCACTATATAAATGTATTGTGTGTGTGAGGGGGCCAATATAAGAATGTATTGTGTGTGTGTGAGGGGGCACTATATGAATGTATTGTGTGTGTGAGGGGGCCACTATATGAATGTATTGTGTGTGTGAGAGGGGGCCAGTATATGAACGTATTGTGTGTGAGAGGTAGGCTGTTAATTTAATCGAGGAGTGCAGGTGGGGGCTAATTATTGGGTGCTATTTTATTTGTGGGGTGATGGTGGGGCAATTTAATTTAATAGTGGGTCCTATGATTTTAAGATGGAGTAATTGGACCTTTAATGCTGGAGTGGTGAGCTATTGATTGTAGGGTTGTTTAGGGAGAATGAGGTCTCTTTATTAAATATGATTATGAATTATTTAATGCCTGGGATTGTGGCTGGAGGGAGGCCTAATTATAAAACGTGGGTTCTATTGATTTAAACTGGGACTGGTTGGAGTTTTCTAAATTTTATGTACCCATTTTTTCTCCAAATAGGGCCTCCAATATTCCTGGATCCAGACAACCAGCAAATGAGCTAAAGAAATCTGCAGCCACAAGTGGTGACAGTGACAAGAACAGGTAGGAGAGAGCAAGACAGTCTACCAACTGTCCTGAATCTGGTGGGACAGTCCCGAACTTGGATGACTGTTTCGCGTAGGACATTTGGGAGGTATGACCCGCTTCACCGTGTACTGCTTGTGAAAGCAGAACTGTGTGCACCTAATAGTAGTGCTCACAGTATTGCCTGTGTATTTGTCTAAATGGATAACCATGCTACATCATAGGGTGTTATCCTGTCTAAAGTGCCCAGGCCCCCCAGAGCCTTAATCCAGCTCTGGACCTGGGCATAAAAATATATATTTGGATTAAGCAACACTAAAATAGCCTCTTTTTATATATATCAATATATTGTACCAAAAAACACCCTTTAAGGATGAGATCCTAGTGAGCATTTTGCGGAGTATGTTTTGCTTTTCTATTTTCCTTCCTGGTGGATTACAATTTAAGAATACTTCATATACATTTCTATTGAAGAAGACTTGCAAATGCAGATTAGAATCCCATGGAATACAAATGCAGATCAAGATCATGTTGATTACAAAGTTTTTATTTTGCATATTAATAAAGTGGTGAGGGTATTTGGGAAACAATCTCTTTCAATAAAATGTAATTTAACAATGAAGGTAGTAGGAGAAGTGGTGGTATGGCATTACACTGTATACACCCCCACTTCAACCACTGGCTTGGACCTTAAGTATCCCATACCATTATACTGGGGTCATTGAGGTGGCAAAGTTGCCATTAAAAAGATCCCAATCTTGCTCATTACCCTGGCCTTTTCCGCAAGGGGCTAGCAATCTCTAGGGGCTAGATTTACTAAGCTGCGGGTTTCAAAAAGTGGGGATGTTGCCTATAGCAACCAATCAGATTCTAGCTTTCTTTTATTTAGTACCTTCTACAAAATGACAGCTAGAATCTGATTGGTTGCTATAGGCAACATCCCCACTTTTTCAAACCCGCAGCTTAGTAAATCTAGCCCTAGGAGTTGTTTTTTGTGGGCCCTCCATAGAGGATCCAGATCTGTGCTGATCAGCATGAGGTTGGTTTCCACTATGACAGAGGGACCCATATTTGTGTTTTTTGTTAATAGTTTGAATCAGTCCAGGCTGTTTAGTATTTAGTTCTTGTAATATCCACCCAAGTCAGCTGTTCACCTTACTACCTGGCCTCATTGTTTTCTATGGTGCTTGTACTATGTAAAGTACAAATTTATGGTTTTGTGGTGTCCCTGTTTTAATGGGAACCAGCTCAGGCTATCTAGTGCTCGGACTGGTTGGGCAATGTGGGGGTATGCTGCTTGATTTTTTAATTGTGTATTGCAGGTCCTTTCCCATTTGTTTCCCTGGGTTTCTACATGTAACGCACAAGTTGGAAACCCCATTGAAGTGAATGGGCTCTTGAAATGAAAGGGGAAAAATCTCCGTACTGGCTGTGTTCCTGATGCATACACATATGGTGACTTATTGCTGTGCAGGATGGACATAGCTGCAGAGGATACCTGGTGTTGTGATTCCTGTGTTCTCACACCACAATGTCCCACACATGTCTCCAGAATGCATAGATTTTATTATATGCACCCAGGTCTGCCATTCACTTTACTACCTGGTGCCATTGTTTGCTATGCTGCTTGTCCTAGATCGAGTATAAACCAATAGGCAGAATAAGAGCTGCACTCTTCTCTTCCCCAATCAATGCCACTACTTGCTCCCTGCCTGTAACTCCCACATCAAATCCAGTTTTTCAGTTTGGGAGAGAGCTTGATGTACTATGGAGCAGAATGAATGGTTAATACAGTGGCAGTGACTGGGAAAGTATCCTCAGCAGTGCCTCTTATGATGTCTGTATGTGTCTGTACATTACCTTTGATTGTAGAAATCAATTGCACCAAAGAAGAAGAATTAAGTGTGCAGGCTTGACTTAGCAGGGAACATAGATCTAAGTTATATCTCACATATAGACCCCCATCTAGAGACTACTATAAAATACAGATCATATTCTGTATTCGGCTTCTACACAATGCAGACCCAATCCCAAGTGGCTGGTGGACAATAACAATTACATACAGACCTCTATCTCTGGTGGGAATTATAATATGCAGACCCAATGTTTGGTGGCTCGTAGATAGTACATACCACAGTTTGTAATGACTTGTATGCCATGCAGCCCCCCAGGCTGGTGGACAATAATAATAATAACATACAAACCTCTATCTCTGGTGGGAACTATAATATGCAGACCCTATGTTTGGTGGCTCGTAGATAGTACAGTTTGTGATTACTTGTATACCATGCAGACCTCAGCTGTTTATATGCTGTCCCCCTGGTCCCTTTGTATCAGTTTAACAGAACACTCAAAAGATTATTGAAAGTCCAGTTTTACAGGTAATTTCTAAAAGGACCTGGTTTTATCTTGTATGATAACATCAACCCTGGATTGACTGCTGGAGTTCATGCTACAAGCCGCCGCAATTGCAATAAGTCAATTAGAGAGTTGGGAGCTGTGTGCACTGGTTGTTATTTTAGCCACTGGGACTTCCTCTAGTGATGTGTGTCAATCATTGTTTAAATCATCAATAGAGGTTAGGTACAGACTGGTCACTACTTTACTGTTCTAAATTTCTTCCTTAGGACTGAACCCCACCAGTGACAACTTTAGGGGGACAGTGTTGATTTTTAGAGGTCAAAAGTTATGTAGCCTACCAGAAAAAATGGTATCACAGGAAAGTGCATATCAGGGCAAGACATGATCAGATCCTCAATTGTGTCCTAATTTGATCATTGCAAATGTGTGCAGTGCAGGCCCGGCGCTCCTATTAGGCAAGGTTAGGCACTTGCCTAGGGCGCCGGGCTCTGGAGGGCGCCACAGAATGAAAATTACTTTAAAACTGTGCGGCCACTGGTGACCTTCCACGGCCGCCGCACAGCATTTAGATACATCCACGGAGAGGGGGGAAGAGGCTATTGCTCACCACCGCCACCTCTCTGCTCTGTCTCCTCCCCTCCACTCACTGACTGTCGGGCCGTGACATCATCATCACGGCCCGACAGTGTTAGTGAGCGGAGGGGAGCAGACAGAGCAGAGAGGCGGCGGTGTTGAGGCAAGGTAAGGAAAGACATGGGGAGGGGGAGGAGGGAGGAGGGAGCCAATTTTCAAAGTGTTACTGCGGCGGATGGGGGGGGGGGGGTTGCCGATTTTGACAAAGTGCCTAGGGCGCCATGGACCCTAGCACCGGCCCTGGTGCAGTGTACACTCTGCATAGGATACTGAAGCTGTAGTAGTCTCAAAAGACAGAAGATTGGGTGTAAAAATTCTAATTCCAGGAGACAGGAGGTCAAATTCAAGTGACTCCCAGAAATTCATGGAGAGTTGATAAGCTTCATACTGGAATTTGTGTTTGGTTTCCATCTTCTCAGAGCTGAAATATTCTTTGCAGCATTTTCGCTATTGAAAGCCTGGTTACTATTGCAACATAATCAGTTTTATAAATGTGGAAATAAGATGCAAACATTAGCTAGAAGTTAACATGGCTTTAACAAGAATGACTACAGCTGTAAAAGGGATCATCTGAAACCTCTTCCATGTGCAGTAAGAAAAAACCTGGCTATGACATTTTCCCGCTTATATAAGGATACCGAATAGCCAATAAATGCTCCAATTAAGTCAAGATTTCCTTTAAACTGCTGTGGATAATTCTTGACAATTTCATTAACACTAGACTCTTATTAGTACCTATACCAACTTCACTTAGTGCCAGCGGCAGACAGAATTACTGCTGAATACAAATTATGCAGACACCTTAGTAACGAAAATGGCTTTTCATGCATCCGCAATGAGAATTAAACGCTGACAGCACTTTGCAATTTGAAATGATATTTTTCTAAAGAGCCAAATTATCACATGACTCGTTAATCTGCATGAGAGCTGGAAAGCAGAACTCTGACAGTAAAAATGGTTTTGGCAATTGAAATGAGGGAGAAAATGTTGCAAAAATATCTCCTTCAAAGTCTGCAATTTTCATTATTGCAGTCAAAGTTGTGTTGCTTTTAAATGTAATTTTATATATTATTATATGGCAGATTATTCTTTTTTTGGAATCTAAAAGCAAGAATTTCCTCAAATGAGATTCCCCGTACACTGTAAAAAGTGTACTATATCTATATATTACTCTACATCTGGTAATAATTACATATATTATTAATGTGTTATCTGAGTATATATATATATAGTACTAATATGTTCAACACAAAGTGACTGTATGAAATATATTCATATTATAATATAAAGATACTGTAGCAACAACAGAGTACTGCAAAATAGGAATTCAATTTTTTATTTTTTTTGGTTTACTGAATAAACTATTTCTAGTGTTGCTACAATGTCTTCAAAATGTTTGCTCTTCAGTAAAAAAAAAAATACACTAGACGTAATACATAGAAGCGCTCCCCTGCAAAATACTATTTGTGGTCATCTCCAATCTCCTAGGCCATACCCCTTTTTGCCATTAGGAAAGCAGGACTGGCTTAGAAATTGGGACAACAGCTTATTTAAAGTGCTAAATTACACATAAAATGTCCCACATTCTTTATTTCAAGTGCTTTCAATATTTACAAGGTTTTCTGTGGCAAATGATAAGTCAATAAAAAAATCAGGTTTTCAGTAAACGTATACAGTATTGCAGGAGTCTGTGGTATCTATTGTCAACGGATACAGGTTATGTGACATAGGAAACCACAGGGACAAAGCATGATTCAAATTCAGAGACACAGAAGGTAAGTGGAATGTCAGTATACAGAATAGTCTAAATTCAAAGCCAAGGTCAGGCCAGGCAGACAAGAGGCAAAGTCAAGCAATGGCAAAACAACAGAAGAACAACAATTAACAGTGCACCCAGGAACGTAATAGGACCTACCATGATCACCGCACAGTGTGTGTCCTGGACGTAATGCGTAATGCCTAACCATTACAAGCATTTTCACATCTGAAAAATGCGCTGCTGTGAGCGCATCTGCCAGTCACTTTCAGTTGTCCTTACAACCATATTACAGAAATCTGTATGGGTCTGAGTCATCAGGGAGAAAAAAGCAAAAAAAAGAGTAATTTTTCACCTTGGCTAAACCATGTTGCATTTGAGGGGAACAAATTTATAGTTTTGGTTTATCAACTTTAAATTTCAGTGTAAAACTCAAGCTAGCAAGTATTTGTCTGCTACATGAAAATGCAGCCAGTATTTTCCTACATGCAAAATAATAAACTACTTTGCAACCCTTGCATTGTAACATGGTTAGTCCAGGGTCACATTTACTCCTTTTTCTTCCTTGCTCTCTTTAATGACTGAGGCCTTATGCGGTTTATTATTTTGCTACAGGCAAAAAAAACTATTGTATACAAGTTGCTTTTCACTTTGCAGAAAACGATAAAAGAAAAGCAAATTTGAATCCTGCTCGTCTGAGTTTTAACTAAACAACTGGAATCATCTCTATATCAGTGTTAGATATGCCAGGGTACAAATCAACTGTCAATCAAATGATTAGCAACCTGTTTCTGATCCTGTAGTGTGTATGCACTCACACGGCTGTCTGCCCAGAGACAGAGTAGAAACCTGTTGCTTTGTCTGTGTTGTTAAATGTAGAGAGTGCTGTAGGTGGATATAGTCGTCAGTTCGTTCTGAGACTGAATATTTAATTTCAGTCACAGAAGCTAATGAAATTTATAAAGACATTGTGGTAAAGAACTTTAGTCGTATGTAAAATCAAATCGATAGTGATAACAAATTGGTCGAAAGTTTTTGCAGTGTGTGTACCTAGTCTAACTTAAGCTATCAGCCCCAAACCTGCAGTCCAGTGTGTATTGGGAAGCTGCTACACTATTATGTTGGGTACACACCTATGCAATTATCATGTAGATCACATGATTCACTACCGTTTGGTCAAATATTGCAAGAGTGTGTACGCTCCTATGATCATGTTTTATCGTACCAAAACACATTGCATTGGTTTATTTGGCTTTATAAACTTAAAACTTATGATTGATCGGTAAATGTGGAAGTGTGTACGCACTCACGACCATCTGTCCAACACTTCTGCAGATAGTGGGCCTGAGTCATTAAGGAGAGCAAAGCAGAAAAAAGGAGTAACATTTGCACCTGGGCAAAACCATGTTGCATTGGAGGGGGAGGTAAATTTAAATTGTGGGGACAGATTTATAGTTGGGGTAGGACATGTCCTAGATCAACTTTAAATTGCAGTGTAATAATAAAGCTATCAAGTATTTGTGTGCTAGATGAAAAAACAGCCAGTATTTAACTTATGTGCAAAATAATAAACTAATTTTGCATGGTCACATGGTTTGTCCCAGAGAACATTTACTCCTTTTTTGCCTTAATGACTCAGGCCCAGTGTCTCCAACAAAGTGCAGCAGCATAGTCTGTAGAGTATATATGGAGTCAGAATCTTTTCAGCAGACGGTTATGAAAGATGAAGATCACAGAGCTGAAGGTAAATTGTGCAGATGTGTACACATGAATCGACATGCTCATTGGGACTTTCAATTGTTGGTGCATATCTGAAGTATGATTGCATAGGTGTATACCCAGCTTTACTCAATCAAGATCCAAATCCTTTCTGCAAACCTCTGTCTGACTGTAGCTCATGATGCATAGGACAGCATTGTATGACAAAAATATATTAAACGCATCTGGAAAGGTAAAAAGAAATTGAAGGTATGTTTAAGAATAGAGTTACAGATGTGTTTAGTGTATGTGCACAATAATAAACTAATTTGCATCCCTTGCATTGAGACATGGTTTGCCCTGGAGAACATTTACTCCTTTTCGCCACTTAATTAAATATATAACAAGACCTCTAGATTCCGCAGCAAACCACATTCACACACTCTAATGCTGCCCATAGACACATCAATTTCCTCAGTGGTATTAGCAAATTCGCCTAATATTGCTGTATGTTTGCCTTAAAATCAGTTTGAATACAAAGATTCATATTCCAACCACAATAATAAACTCCCATGTAAACCAACCACTCATCCATACTACTGAATGGACAAACATTTTCAATTTGACATTTGTGACCAAATTAGAAAGTGATCCGGTCGGCTGCACTCCGGCTGAGCTGCAAGATTAGTCCATATGTGGGCCAGCTTAATACAATCCATGCACACTGTACTAAACTACTTTCACGCACTTTATCACACCATTTAGATACTGCACAAAGCTGCCTATACTCAAAGTTCACTGAAAAATAATATTCGCTGCTACAATTTCCTGATTATACAATAATTTAATAATAAAACTTTCAATTAATTTCACCATTTACTTATTAACAAAGCTGCAGTGGACTTTTTATTTTTTCACACGCATGGAAAAGGAAGGTATTCAAGCTTCTGAAAAATTATGTTTTGGATTTAGATGTCCTTTAAATCATCCTTTTCACTGCTTCCAAAGTTATGTTAGTGTAAAAGGACCTGTGGTAGCGCCTCACATGTGCACACTATCCTCTTATTCTGTTCTCAGATACACTCGTTATAAAACTCACACTTTATGCACTTTTCCTTACACAATGTTGCCTTACTCAGTCTTTTGACCACACTAAATAACACTTAAGCTTTACAGAATTATTTATCCAATAACCACTGTATCTCAGCAGTACTTCACAGTATATGTGCGTTATAAATCACCAATACTCACAACATATGTATGTATTAACATCAAAGTATTTTACTGTTAACACAGAAAAGCTTGTATTCACAGCTCACACATATATCATAACGTTGTTCAACATAACATAGTATATCAATATAAAATTATTTATTCCTTTATTCCTTACACCAGTGGTTCCCAAACTTTTGCAGTTCGCAGCACCCTTAGAGTCTCCAAATTTTTTCAAGGCACCCCTCCAAAATAATTATTGAGCAGTCCTGTTTTAGTTGGGTCTAAAAATTGTAATAAGTATTTAGGTGAGGACAGAAATACTTATTTAGTTGTATGCAAAAATGCCCCCTCTGCATCCAGACACTCTGCCCTCAGGCACTCTGCCCCCTCTGCATCCAGACACACTGCCCCCTCTGCATCCAGACACACTGCCCCCTCTGCATCCAGACACACTGCCCTCTCTCACACTGTCACCACTGCCCTCTGTCACGCTGTCCCCCCTCCTCTGCTCTCTGTCACGCTGTCCCCCCTCCTCTGCCCTCACTCACGATGTCCCCCTCCTCTGCCCTCTCTCACGATGTCCCCCCTCCACTGCCCTCTCTCACGATGTCCCCCCTCCACTGCCCTCTCTCACGATGTCACCCCCCTCCTCGGCCCTGTCACGCTGTCCCCTCCTCTGCCCTTTGTCACGCTGTCCCCTGCTCTGCCCTCTGTCATGCTGTCCCCCCCCTCTGCCCTCTGTCACGCTGTCGCCCTCCTCTGCCCCTCTCACGCTGTGTTCCCCTCCACTGCCCCTCTCACGCTGTGTCCCCCTCCACTGCCCCTCTCACGCTGTGTCCCCCTCCACTGCCCCTCTCACGCTGTGTCCCCCTCCTCTGCCCCTCTCATGCTGTGTCCCCCTCCTCTGCCCCTCTCACGCTGTGTCCCCCTCCTCTGCCCCTCTCAAGCTGTGTCCCCCTCCACTGCCCCTCTCACGATGTCCCCCTCCTCTGCCCCGCTGTCACCCTCCTCTGCCCCTCTGTCACACTCCTCTGCCCCTCTGTCTGCCCCTCTGTCACACTCCTCTGCCCCGCTGTCTGCCCCTCTGTCTGCCCGCTGTCTGCCCCGCTGTGCCCCTCTGTCTGCCCCTCTGTCTGCCCCCCTGTCGGCCCGCTGTGCCCCTCTGTCTGCCCCGCTGTCTGCCCCTCTGTCTGCCCGCTGTGCCCCTCTGTCAGCCCCGCTGTGCCCCTCTGTCAGCCCCACTGTCTGCCCCTCTGTCTGCCCACTGTCTGCCCCTCTGTCTGCCCCTCTGTCTGCCCACTGTCTGCCCCGCTGTCAGCCCCTCTGTCTGCCCGCTGTCTGCCCCGCTGTCAGCCCCTCTGTCTGCCCGCTGTCTGCCCTGCTGTCACGCTCCCTCTCACTCATCTGCCTCGAGCCAGCCATAGGAAAAAACAAAGATCACATAAACTTACCAATCCGCGCGGCGCCGGGACCCAGCAGACTCCTCTCTCCCGCAGCTGTCACTGAATATCGACGTCAGCGACAGCTGCGGGAGAGAGGAGTCTGCTGGGTCCCGGCGCCGCGCGGATTGGTAAATTTATGTGCTCTTTGTTTTTTCCTATGGCTGGCTCGCGGCACCCCAGTGACAGCGCCGCGGCACCCCTGGGAGCCACGGCGCACACTTTGGGAACCGCCGCCTTACACTATTCTTGCTTTACATATGTATCCTTAATACGAATTAGTATTTATAATATTGATTTAACTATCACAGATATCAGACAATAGCTACACAGTTATATGTATATAAATAGTTAAATCCACATTACAAACACATATAGCTATCTATATATATATATATATATATATATATATATATATATATTTATATATACATATATTATCAGCGATACTTATCAAATCCTTGTATCCTGGATCCAATACTATATCTGCAATGTAGGGAACATTCCTGTAGTATAGAATCCTTTCCTGTAGCTTAGTGTAGGTTTTTCTGTACTATAGTGTATTTTCTGTAGTGCAGTGTATCCCTATATAATATATATTTTCTGTAGTGTAGTGTAGTATAATATATATTTTCTGTAGTGTAGTGTGGTGTGGTATAATATATAATTTCTGTAGTGTAGTGTGTCTGTAGTGTAGTGTATCTGTAGTGTAGTGGGTCCCTAGTGTAGTGTAGGACAGTGCTCGTTTTCCAGGGGCAGGCAGAGAGAGGGTGAGTCCCGGGTCTGGCTTTAATAGTCCAGACCCGGAAACTCCCAGCCTCCCCAGCAGCAGCGTGTGTGTGTGTGATGATTCACCACACACATGTGGATGTTTCTCCCCAGTGTGTACGTGCCGACTTAAGTTGGCACACAAAAGTGGGATTTTGCTATGTAACTGCGCATGCAATAGTGGTGCCTGTGGCCGCCGCGGCTCCTGACACTATGATGACTGGATGCATCTTCAGGGGAGGAATACCCAAGGATTCAGCAAACTTCATGTCCAAGTTGCACCACTATCCACAAAAGCAGAGACATTATCAGAATGGTCATTGAAGGACATCTGGGCAGGAACAAGGGGAGTGTTTTTAGACTAGATCAATTGTAAGCCTAGTTGGACCCCCTCCTCATGCACTAGGTTTGGTCTTTTCACAATTTGTTAGGGCAAGAATGAACCATGTGACCTTTATTTCCGCAGTGCAAACAAAGGCCTAAGGAATGTCTCCTGGATTTTTCCTCAGAGGAGAGTTTGTAAGCCCCAAGCTGCATGGTTTCTTAAGAGTCCACAAGAACAGAGACAGGTACTACAGGTGGGCTTGAAAAGTAGGATTCCCTTTCCACCTTTTTTTCTTTAATACGACTGTCAATCTTGATGGTGAGCTACATAAGCCTCTCCAAAGAATCCGGTATAGGGTACTAAACGAGAGATTCCTTAATCTGTTCGGACAGTCAGAGACGAAATTGACTACAGGTGGCAGGATCATCCCATTTAATATCAGTGGACTACCAATTTTCCTCTGCTGTCCAGCTCCCCTTTTTAAGAGACAGTAGTTGGGATTCAGTGGAGGCTACATGGTCAAGGTTGGCAAAAAACAACCCAAAGGTGCTAAAGAAGGCATCCACTGTAAGAAGCACTGGGTTATTGGACTTAAGCCAAAGTCCAAAGTATGTGGGTCTCCTTGAAGAAGAGAGATCACCATCTCCGCCTTCTGTTGTTTGAAACCAGAGGATTGAGGTCACAGTCGGAAATATAACTTGCAGCTCTCCTTAAAGTTAGAAAATAATTTCCTATACACAAAAAAATGATCTGGAGGTTCAGTAACAGGGTGTCACGTTCCAGGCTGTTACTTACCCCTTCGCTGTCTTTCTAAACTGTCCCTGCGGTCCGCAGGCTTTGCTGGTCTCAGATTTCTTTGCAGGATGCTGTCCAGTCTGTCT